>NW_017098398.1:0-24687 GCF_001412225.1 Nicrophorus vespilloides | reverse complement strand
TCAATGTAAATTTTAAATAAACATTATTTATTGAATTAATTTGCATTTACATATTTATAAAAAAAAGAGTTACATGAAAATTTGTTTTCTATTCAGAATGGGGGGTAATGGTTAAAAAAGTTCCCCGACCGCTTATATTATAATGGATAAATGTATAATTAGATAATAATTATACAAAATAATATGAAATAAAATGTAGATATGGGATGGATATTTAGGTTTCAAGGAGTACAGAATCTAGAGATCCAGATATTGGATTTAAATTTCATAGAGAGTGAAAGTTATCAGTCAAGGAGAGAAACTATTTTGGTTTTTGAGTAAAAGAAAATCATTGGGAGGTTTGTGAATGTAGATGATTATTAGAGGATGTCGTATTTTGATGATGATTCGAAGTGCAGAACGTTCGGATACGGACAGGGACTTTTGCATTGGGAAACCATAATCAAGGATTGGAATGGATATTTGGGAGCTACGAATTTCAGTTCTTTGGAATGGGAATTGTGGTTGAGTTTTGGATCAAGAAGGATTCTCAGGTAACGTAAGGCATAATATGGTCGAGGATAAGAGGTTTGGGAGGTTTAGTATAGATGATTGAAGGGAGAAGGCATCAGCGTATTGTAGGACAACAAAAAAGGTTATATAACAGAGTATACAGATCAGATCTTGTTATGTGTTGCAGAAGGTATAGAAATAATACTAACATGTTGCAAGTTAAACTGGAGAATACTTGATGATAACTATTTAATTATCAATTTCATAAACATGACAAGTTATTCGTGTATTGTACCTATTTTAAAAAAAAAACTAATAAATCATTATTTTTATTTAAATTTTGGTGTAATATTGAAACTCTTAAGAAATGAAATGCGTGGAAAAAAGTAATAACTAAACTTGAACCATTCGACAATGCATTATGTAACAAAAACGCCCATTGAATATGTCTTTCCTGATCGTAAATCTTGAAGTGTACGTAACTTTTCACCTTCGCGTTTTAGTAATAAAATAAGGGAGAGATGGTCTTCAGAAAAACGGAAGCAAAACAAGACGATCGCACTCTCAGCACTTTCTGGCGATAAAGTCCATTCATAAGAAGTGCCTTTATTAAAACGAGAACAGGAAAAATTTCCATTTGAACGGTGCGAAAAAAAAAAAGTTGACGGTGGAAAATATTATGATCCGAGCGAGCAAGGGTGCAATATAAGTGAGAGTTATTGAGTTTAAAATTTTCCGGCGTAACGGGGGGCAGTGAAATATCAAGTGGTGCCCAGTTTAAAACGGAGGGAATCCCAGGGTTGACGATACTACTGAGTTGGAAGCATACGGACGGAACGGGGGGGAGGAAATACAAAAAAAATGGAAAGCTCTGGGAAAACTTTTAACTCGGCTTCGGGGAACACTTACATACATATAAAAGGCATTCCCCGAGATTTATCCGTCGCACTTTTCTCTTTCTCCCCTCCACATTGTTTTTCCTCTTTTTCTTTATACCATCTCGAAGTCCCTTTCTTTTTCTCGCATTTCCTTCCCTTCGTTGTTCGCACGCCCTGAATACTCAATGAACATTGAAATAAGTCATTGCCGTCTCTGTCTCTCTCCTCCGGCTTTAAACGTTTTTCCCACAAAGAATGGTCGGAAAAATATCAAAACAGTTACAGCGCACGCACACATGTACCGAGATAATGGTCCAGACTTTGCGCCGCTCTTTTTTATGCGATCTTCGAGATTCTTTGTCGAGATGCCTCGCTTTTGTGCAGGAATGAGACTGGCAACAATAAGAAATATTTTTTAATAAGGACATAAAACCGAGAAAAGTGCGCAATCTGAGAAACGATAAATAACTTTGCTTTTATACTTCAATATTTTTATTTATTGTTATTTGCATTAGAATTTCTAAATGTGTGAAGCTTTATTGTTGTATTAACCTATTCTTCTATAGAAATGTTTTTTTTACGAGTTGATGTGTCCCAGACGTCTAAAGTTTACATTATAATTTTCAATTGATTACGCGGTAAAAATAATAACTAGTAAAGTTTTAAATCTGTAGATATACAGCAATGAAAGTAGTATTTATCATTTCTTGAATTATTTATTAATTCAATGCGTTCCTTTCGAGTTACATAAAATGAATCAATATTACTTGTATAATTAGTGATTTTTTAAAAGTTCAATTATATTTCAAAAATTTTATTGAAAATTATGTTGATAAACTAGTAACAGCAAAAATAACGAAATTAGTTTCAATAATTAAGTAAAACTTATTTTAGCTCATTATTAATTATTTATTTTGTTTATATATGGTAATTTGTATTATTTTATTAATTAAAAATACTGTTAATGAATTAAACTAAGAACATCAAAAAAAAAATTAACAATATAATTCTGGGATTTTTAGAGAATTAATTTCAGTTTTCAACTTTATTAGTACATATAGAATATACATATAACATATAATATACATTTATTAATAGAATAGAACGTTATTGGCTAGAATCAGCGAAATCATAATTACAACAAAAATACAAAAAAAAACGAGAATCACAGTAAAATTGAAAATAATCCCGGAAATAAATTCAAAATTTTTCATAGAAAAATAATTTTGATTTTCACATTCATAATTTATAACTTTTCATTTTAATCTTTTCTTTGTTCATTTCATTCGTCTTTATATAATTTTTTTTTGATAATTTATGTTTATGATATTTCATTCTTATAAAAATTGTTATATTTTATATATTAATGTTTTTCTGTTATGAGTGAATGTGATTTCTTTTTACTTTATATTTTTATATAGTTGTATCAATATTATGTAGGTTTTTGAGTATTGTATATTTAGATGGATATGTTTAAGCTCTTAACGCCGAATGTATCAAGTTCGCGAAATACAGTATGCGGGACAGAAAATTAGTTTGTTATGAGTATTTTCAGATATTTTAGAGATTATTTTATTTTACATAATATTACCACCAAATCCATACTACTGGCTACTTTATCACAAAGACTACGAATATTTGGGAATACCAAAGAGGCGTCAAATGGATCTTTTGGAATTTCGGACCTATATGTACTTAGGAACTAACATTAAGGAAAGAGGACGACCTTCGTCATCTCTTCAAGGAATATATGAGAAAAATAAGAAAAAGGGCACAAAAACTACTCTTCTTTCTAGTAAAAAAAAATAGGTTTTAAAGGACAAAAAAATGTATTTTCTGACAAATGTCACTTCATATGAATTTGGAATAATTGATTGAATTAAATAAAATTGTTGTTTAAATGACGTACGTTTGTGTTAAATTTGATAAAAATCCCTAAGATTATTTAATTAGTTTACAGATTATTCTTGGAATATAGAAAATATTTGTAAAAGTAAATAATGAAAAGTCATTGTATACATATTTAGGGAAAAGTCGTAATAGTTAATAGTGATGTGATCATGTCTTATTGGAGAAATTCTACATTAAAGTTCGAATTAACTCCCCTCAATAACTTCAGTGTTAATGATTATAACATTTATATACCAAGAAATATGTAGCAATATTGTAGAATTAGATCATTGGCGAATTTATTTTTCTTATTAATATTTATTAACATTAAGATTAGTGCTACATTTACAACTTTACTATATAATAAATGCTATTAAACAAAATCAGTGAAGACCTTTCAAATATTATGGTTTGATTTTTCGTGTCGTGATTACTTTAAATGGACTTCCCGAAATAAAAAGTATCAGAATTGAATGAAGCAAATCCATTTTTTGAAATAGAATTTCTTTCCACTATGCAATGTCATATAAATTTCATTTCATATGGGAATGATGGACATAACGGGAAAAAAGAGAAAGTCTGGAAATATGGATATGGGGTTGTACAACGAATCCCGATTTCCGTTTTGTTCTTCACACCAACAGGATATGAAAATGAAATCGCGTCCTCTCTGTATGTATCTATCTATCCCCTCGGTAATAATCCTGCACACAAGCACATCCTCGTCGAAATCGTTTTTCCCTGAGTAAAATTTATATTGACACAATATTGTTTTTCGGTGCGCGGTTTCCTCTTAATATGCAAATGTACGGGAATAAAACGACCTCATTCCGACGATCGGGACTTCGGGAAAATATAAACTATATCAAGATGAAGTTGTTTCCCTTCCACCCCTGCTTTAAAATGTATATACGTGACACACACGCTCACAATCTGCTTGTCGCATATATATATGTATATAAAGTGAGGGCCATTATTTCCGAATTTACATTCGAATCTCGGGGGCTCATATAAGGGAAAAGAGGAAACGACCAGGAAAACTTTGCTCTTCGAAAATTTCAAACGTGAATGACGGGTGGTCCCAGTTGCGTGGAAACTTACAATGAAGAAACCGAATAACAGTAGGAAAACTTTTGCAGTTATATTACTACCATACATTTTCTTTCGGCGATATTTGAAATTATTATAGTCCTTGGATGTTTTATAGATTTTATTTTTAAATATTGATTGTCTACTTTATGAATTTTATTATTTCTATCTTTCTTATAGTTAAAACAAAATAATTAACATTGTATAAACAAAACAAAATCTCTTAACTTAATACATTTTGAACAAAAAAAACAAAAATTGTTCTGTATAGAAATATATAAATTATATTGTGATTTATGATACAAGACTATATGTGCAAAAAAAAAAGATAATTTAATGTGCCATATGTTTGAATGTATCCATTATTTTATCATTATTGACTATTTTCATTTGATAATTGAAATTTAAATATAGTTTAAGTAATATATGCAAATCGTCTTATGTAAAATAAGAAACGTTTAATTTTCTTTCATTTAAATGTCAATGAAGCATTATGCTTTGGCCTTTACTGTAACGTTTACTTAGATCTATTACTGAGAAAGTAAATCTTTGAATTCGATATTTTTTGTATTATGTTTTAATTGATTTCAATAATTAACTTTATTCTATAACCAACATTATTACTCTCCACTTTAAAAACCTTTTCTCTTTCCTTACATGTATTTCCTTTCTCTCTGCAAATTCTGTATTCCTTCAAATCCAAATATCGTTTCCCAAATGTATCCTATTCCATTTAAAGTCCTTATAATTAATTATGTCCTTATTACCTTCAAATGGCTAAAATTTTCTTTTGTTTTCATGCATATTTATAATTATCTTTTTTCTAATATACCGTATTAGCCCGAATATAACGCGATATTTTTCGACCATTTATTTTCCGTTAAAAAATAGACTCGCGCTAAATTCGGGGTTTAAGTAATGGAATGTAATATAAACAAGGAAATTCTTTTACGCGTATTATATTTTTTCTAAATATCTTTATGAAAATTTCGGAGTCGCGTTATATTCGGGGTCGCGTTATATCACAAAAACTAACTATTGTAATAACACTGTAACACCTCTAAACATAATAAAAGAATTTAAAATTGAATTGAATTGAATTGTCGCGTTATATTCGGGTTAATACGGTAGTTAAAGTTTATATAATTGTTGTTTTCTATTTATTTATCTTTTCTTTTTTTGAGTTCTAATTTGTATTCTGCTAAGTATTTATGTTTAGAGTTGTTTTCTTTTCAATTTATATTATTTATATTTACTTATTTTATCTGCATCAGAAGTTGAAAAAAAAATGTCTTCATTTGTGAAAATAACATTTTTTTCGTTATTATAATTACTATTTACATGAATGTTTTGAAAATGTGTTAACAACGTGCACTTTATAATTAATTTCATCCTTCATTGATACTTTTGTACTAATGGCAATAGAAATAAATTTGAAAATAAAACTTGCAATTTCCATAATATCAATTAGTTGTAAATATGTCTTCTCTCATCTTAAATTCATTCATTAATTTGAAACGAAATACTAAACAACTATGTTTAGAATTTATAATTGAACTCAACTTTCGACTACTTGATATTTGACAAGTAACTTGTACTAATATTTATGATGACTACGTAATTTATAATTTGCATTACTTAGTTAAGTTTTATTTTTTGAAATGCTGTGTTGTAATTATTGCAATATTTTATATTGATGTTAATGATGTTAAGAAAGTAAGATCTAAAGTTCACAAGACGATTTATGCTGTAGAACAATGGTTTTTAAGTTAGATTAAGGAAGTAATCGGATGAGAAGACAAATTCTTTGAAACGGAACTCCCATTTTATGTCCCAACGAAATAATTTTCCGTGAAGATTAATTTCCCCTCTTGCAAGGAAAATGAAAAGTTCTGCGGAAATAATATATTTTTCTCGATAAAATTAAGATTGCGGCTCGAAGTTAATTGCTCGGTGCTTAATGGCGCGATCTCTTATTTGCGTCGGACGTATTTACGAGTGGAGGCGGCGGCGGTTGCAGAACAGGGAATGGGTGGATCCATTCCCCCCCAACCCTCGGCTACGGGTGGACGAATTTATGTACCGCTTGCGTCCTTCCTCTCCTGGCTCCTACTTCTTGAGGAGGAGAAGACGTGGACCAAATGCGGCTTGATGCCAGATGCAATTACAATTCGTGCTTCCGCGGAGACAATTTTCTTTTATGTTAATTGCTGACTTTTAATTGGAAACCACACGACGTTCCATTAAGCATGGTGCGTTTTCGGGATGAGGAGGAAAGGGAAAACGTCACCCCCCCCGGTTTTGGCTTTCTTGATGAAGGCTGAACGCTTAATCGTCATTGCCAGAAATTGTCTACTCAAATGACAGATAAAAGGACAATCGAGTAGTCTCACTCTGCAAATATACCGAAGGAATCGGGTTTAATTAGGAAACGCCTGATGACAAAGAGACGATGAGGTCTTCACCCCTCAACATAAATGCAACAAAGGAAAGAAAAAAACGATTAAAATTCACCACAACGATTTCATTAAAGTGGAGTTTATTAAAATGGTATATATACTCCAGAATTTTGCAGCAAATAAGATTAAAATCATCTCAAAAAATAATATATTCTTTCATCAATTTTAGCTTAGTTTTCTAGAAAACACTTAGTTCAAAACAAATGGTGTCCACCCAAATACAGGAGTATCTGTAGATTCTGTTTAAATCCGGACTAATCGAGGACTTTAAAACCACATTAAAATAAACAGAAAAAATGTACTATTTTTGAAACCGTACTATAGTGAAGACGAAATACATGACCAGTTTCTTTGCACGTATTGTATATTGACTATATACTATTATCATAATACATTTTTACTTTGCCCCACGTTGGTCGCCAATTATAATTTGTTTAAACTAACATACAAAACCTCATTTAAATTTTGTATCAAAGAACAGAGCAATTTATAATGTTTTTTTATATGGCAGTGGTACAAGAAATTAATCTAGGACAAAATTATATTAATACTTACGAACTCCCGACTTACGAAATCCCGGACTTACGAACAAAATTCTAAAAGCTCTAACTTTTTACAAAGAGATATATAGTGGTAAAAAATGAACTGTCCAAACAAAAATTGATAATTTCTTTAATAAAATATAATATTTTGTACTAAATAATTGTAATATCTACATTGAAAAGTATTTGTATGTAAGTATTTTGTTTATTTTAATACGAAATTTAACATATATAAAAATAAAAACCCTGATAAAGTGACTTACGAACAAATTCGACTTACGAACAACTCTTTGGAACGAAACTAGTTCGTAAATCGGGCGATATCTGTATATTGAAATATACATAAAAATCTTATTTAGAAAATAACTAGGTTTCGAATAACGTACTATAAACTAGTTCTAATTAATGACTTAATTGTGCATTTAGTATATCAAGAACAACGTGGACACAATTCATTAATCTTTATTAGCATTTCTTATATTAATTAATAACTGCGGCGACGTAAATTAATTGCCTTTTATATCATTTCCAAGCGAGATTTATGATGACCTTGCAATTGTCTCGTTAGACTGTAGAACGTATGGAAATTACATTAAGACACATTCATCCAATCAATAAATCCAATAAGTTAAGATTTTTTTTTCTTTATTGTGTAACGACAATAATATACGCATGAAAAACAAATATCAATTATATGCACTGATTACTATCTGTATATTAATAAATATAATTTAGAATGGTGTAGTTTTTCTCATAAGAGTAAATAAATTTGTTTAATCGAATTGCATTGCGATTGAATAACATGTGTTAATTAATAATAAAGTATTTTTTTAAATTAAACGAATATCATTTATATGTAAATCAGTTTTTGTTGATTAGTATCGGATATTAAAAAATATTGGTATTTCTTATAGAAATAATAAATGTATTTCATTTATCAGTATGGACAAGGCTTTCTATTTAATATTTATTTTATTAATGGAATGGAAACTATTCTGTTATGATCTAGTTGAAGAACATAACATGATGAAGATAAAAATTCTACAATAACATTTATATTTAAAAAAAAAAGGAAAGAAAGCAGCAATTTTTATTTAAAAATAAACCGAATTAAAAACCCAAGTTATAAGCTTTATATTATTATTATACTTGATTTTCTAATTCTATTCACTATTGAAACATATCTTTTTATAATATTACAATTTACAATAATAGTATACTCAAATCTCAAAGACATCCATTAAAACGTAGTTTATCATCAACTATTATTTCTACATTTTATATTTTCCTATCTTTTACTTTTTAACAGTTTATTCCAATACTTTCATCAACATTTGTTTCCAACGAATATAACAAATCTATGTTTCTTTTTCGTATTTTCAAATATAATTATTTAAATACCTCAATTAACGTTAATACAAAATTGCTTCGTTAAGCAAAACTTTCTTTTCATACTTAAAGATATTTCCTACGAAGAAAGGTTTTTTTAAGTAACTTGAGTCAACTTAGATACGAAGTTACATTTTTTAAATATTAGTCAAAACTTAATTGTTTGTGCTTTTTTAGCATAACAATATTTATTTTGTGTGTTAAATACAAAAAAAAAAACATCATATCTTTTTCATTCAATAAATTTCTTATATTCTTATTCCATTACATCTTGTGGCAATATTTTAGGCCAAACTCTATTTAAGTAATTTTTTTTTTGTACCAAGAACTCATATACCTTAACGATTTATGTAAGTCATCTTTAAAAACATTTGTCTATAGTTGTTTTTTGAAATATTTAATGTATCTGCTCATTCAAGTGTTTTGTAGTGTTGTTTATTCTCGACAATTGTCTTGATTTCATCATTATTTCTAGCAGAACTTTAAGGCTGAAATCATTAGCTCACCTTTCAGAACATGTACACAAATTAATTGTTATTAACAATTCTAATATATCTAGGCTTCAATTTAGGCTATTACTTCATTATCTAATGCTTGACCTTCCAGGAAATTGCGGACCTAATTACATTGAAGCTTTGTGTAATTGTTTATTTATTTTGTGAATGAAAATACTAGACGAATAAATTAAGTTCGAAACAAAGATATTGCAAGAATTCCCAAATGTAATTAATTTTGATTGTAATTTGGAGTGCAACACATAAATAAGTATCCTTGATTTTATATTTATTTATTTTGTTTATTTCATGTTTTTTTCTACATTTATAATTTCGTACGCTTTGCATTTATTGGATGTTGTTCTGTGTGGGAACGAAAAGCAATATATTAAAGGTTAAAAGTCCGGTTTCCATAAAAAATTCTCTAATTATATCTTTCTGAGTGTGCGCATGATTTTTTTGTTAGCAAGATTTTATATTAATGTTGCAAGTAATTAAACGAATTTAATGTTAATTGATGGAACCTATTAGTCTGAGGTGGGCATAAAAACAAAACAAAACAAAAATCTAAAGGTTGCTTGCTTCTAGCTTAAAAGGGGTTGGAAGTCGCATTAAAACTAATAAATTGGGTTAATTAAAAATTGAAACGTGTGAATGAATATAATGACCATTTTNCCTTGTTCCATCTCTTTCCCACCAATGTCCACCCGTGTGGAGCGTGTTGAGAGGACGGACGCGAGCCGCTGAAATTTATTTAATTATGCTAATTTTATTGCCCCATTAGCGGTTTGGACACTCTTGTTTTTTATTTTACAAACACACACACACACATATATATATACAGGGTGGGTTATTCAATGTGGCGACCCTAAATTTATTCGTTGCAAAAATAAGTTGCAGGCACATTTCGAAATCCCGACAACCGAAATTCTATCAATTGAAATTCCGACGTTCAAAATCTCGACTTTATCAAAATTCTGACTGTATCGAAAATTTCTACAATAACAATAAATTATTACAAATTTATTTGATTTTGTTGAATTCATAATAAACCTTAACAATATGAAATAATCTCAATTACAATTAGATTATTAATTGTTATTATTTATTATTAATAATAATTTAAAAGTGACTACTCTCCGGAATAATTTAAAAATGTTATTGAAGATATTTTCGATATAGTCGGGATTATGGTTGTCGATATTTCAGTTGTCGGGATTTCGATTGCAACCGTAATAGAACTACGTATGATTTTTTTTTGTGTAGTTTACAATACAAATTTACCAAACTAGCTATGATTGTATAACTTTGAGATTGTTTGTCGCGTGCAATACAATTGAAATTATCGTGTTAGACTCAGATCTTATAATATTTTCAATAAGTATATTATTATATAAAAATATTATTCTATAATACAGGCATGCCAAACGCTATGTAATTAAAATGTTATTACAGGTAAACGTCGTTTTGCGCCGGTTCGATTTACGCCGATTCACAATAACGTCGCTGTGTAATAACGCTTATTAATTGCTGATTTTACACTTATATAGAACTAAACCCTATAGTTACCTCACTGTAAATATGGTTTCATTTTACCGGCGTAATTCGATTTGCGACGGCTTTTGTAGGATCGGAAAGTATACAATTACGTTAAGTAAACCTATAGAACTACACTATTCATTGTATTAAATGTATAATAAATACATGTTTTATATATTGATTTATCAAATTGTTTGCATATTTTTAATTAAATGATTAAAATTATTAATATTGAATGTAAATGAGTCTAATGCAGATTCAATTACAATTCATAAGAATGGTTAGAGAATATAGAAAGCTACAATAAGATCACATCATCATAATCAACCATTATTATTGTTGTATGTACTTCTATAACTACTCGGACTTTTCCACTTTTGAAAGATTCAATGATTAATCAATCTGTAACGACTATTCTTAATGACTATGTAATAAGTATTGTCACATAGAAATTCGAAAATGCATAACATCCTATTAGCCTATTATGAAAAGTCTTTGCTTTCAAGATTGGCCTCAGTTTCGGCAATCACTTCTTCATTAGATCCAAATTTCTTTTCCTTGAGCATCTTTTTGATGTCTGCAAATCCATTGTTTTGAAAATTACAAAACTGGGGATCACTAAAACTAATTGTCATGAAATTTTGACACGTACTATCCAGATATCATATGAGTCTGTCAACAGTGTTTCCATATATGTGTCAAACTTATTGAGTGATATACATCTTTTATGTATATGTATATAGATAACAAGTAAAGAAAGTTATATACAGCTGTCCAAATATAATCTTCGGGAAAAGACACTCACCCATTATGTTTATATCCTAGTATAAAATAAGAAGTTTATGTAATACAAAGTTAGTCTTAGAAGGGCTAAGAATGTTACGTGTTAGTATCTACTTCTACTTATATTTTGGAAAATGTCAAACTTCATAAATAACTACTGATACATTTAATTTCATAATTTCAATAATACATTAATTAAATCTAAAATCGGACACTTATTTAAGAATCTGTATTAAAAAAAAGGTATACATTTTTTTTTATAATTCTCTCAAATCATTAATATAAATCAAAATACATTTTATTTTCTCATACTACAAAAAACTACCTATATGTTATGGTCACTTTTAATGATCCACCCTGTATATATTTTTTGTTTCCTTTTCCCTTATTCTCGAGCCTAAACTGTGGCAGTGGACTGTGTTCCTTACGTCCCTTCGCTACCACCGAGACATAATTTAGTAGGTACACAGGCTGCTGTGCTCTTCATCAAACCCAATGGCCCCGACCACGGCCCAATTACACGATTTTCGGACACTCGTTACAAAACCGGGCAACAACCGAGTGCACGAGGAGAGCCTCCATAAATTACATTCGTTACAAATTTTAAATTGGGAGGGTCCTTATTCAGATTAAAACAGCAAAACGAAAACAAAAAAAAAATAACAAAATGAAAAGGAACGAAACAGGACACGAAAAATATATTATATATGTGCACGCATTAAAGCAAATTTATGCCGCTCTCCGTATGGGATACAACACGAATTGACATTCATGAAATATCATATTTTCAGCACTCGCATGCTACGATCGCATTAAGAGATGGCAGCAACGGAGAGAACACATTTCCAACAGCTTCTTGTTATTTGCCTCATGTCGGGTTACTTTCTTTTTATTTTTTCGTTTTTTCGTCTCTACACCATTTGTATATGTATTAAAATTTTGATTAATATTAATTATAGAGATTTTAGATAATTTTTGGTATTAATTTGAACTTTTAAGACAATCCATGATGAGATTAAGTACGTATGTATCAGATACTCTAATAATTTTTTTAGAAAAGTTTTTATAATATATATTATGAAAGCTGAATATTTGGGGAATCCAGCAAGTATAGATACATTTCTGTGTTCTTATCCATAGTGCTGTAATACGCGTTCAAAGTTGAAAAATTGAAATGAAAAGCAGTGTTTTCACATTTCATTGATTTGCTCGAAAACTATAATAGATATAATGAATCCAATATATGCATATGAAAGCTGAATGTTTGGGGAATCCAGCAAGTATATATACATTCCTGTGCTATTATCCATATTGCTGTACTACGCGTTCAAATTTGAAAAATTGAAATGAAAACGTTCGAAAAAGCAGTGTTTTCACATTTCATTGATTTGCTCGAAAATTATAATAGATATAATGAATCCAATATATGATAATGAAAGCTGAATGTTTGGGGAGTCAAGCAAGGATAGATACATTCCTGTGCTCTTATCCATATTGCTGTAATACGCGTTCCATTTATGAAATGGAGGGGTGTGGGGAGGCGCAAATTATTACATACTTTTGATGGTGGCGTAGTAACATCAAGTTTGGAAACCACTGAGTTAGTGTATGACTTAATATATGAGTAACAGGTGAATTATATAACAAGTATTGATAATTTGAACATTCGTTTTATGATTACTGGTCTGATATAAATATACAATCTTTTATGGAGAGTATAAAGTTGCCCCGAGCAATGGTATAATGATGTTTAATAAATAAATGGCAACTTCCTAAAATCTGCAGTGCCGCAATGCGAATGGTGATGAATGTGACATGGTGGTAATCTTGGCAGAGAAAGACTTCGGATACCACCGACACAGAGAGAGAGAGATATATAGTTGGCTGGGGTGGTTGGATTTGCATTAAGTTCATTGGATGAAATATGTATGTGGACCGTGAATCAACGCGGAGCCGTATAATGGCTATTGGTTTTTTCATGATTATTATCGAAATAAATCTATAAATTCGACATACATAAGTTTTCGGGTCCCACGCATTGCAACTCGGCCGTCGTCCGTGGCACAAGAAGAAAAGTTTCCAACGTCCGGAACGGGTTTTTCTGCGGCTTTCGCGAGATTTATCATTCACCGCATGCTTGCTGCATGCGTTCACGTGAGAGCATGGATACGAGAAGGATGTGAGTCCGATGATGATGATGGTTGGTACAGGTTAGAGGGAAAAGGAAAGGAGAGGAGTTGGTGGATGTGGTGCATCATCGGAGGCAGCCACTCCGCTCCGTCCTCTGGAACCCCATTATTGGAATGAGTTATGAACGCGGAAGGTGGCCGTTAATCAAAACTCATTAACTTATCACCCGATTGTGGATTTTGCACAGCCATTACCGCGCACTGCCGATAACATCATTAAACAAAATCCGAAACGCGCGCGGACGTCGGGATTTCATTCATCCTAATGGAAACATATATGTCTGTCCATTTTACTGAATGGCCACGAGGGATCGATAATGTCCATTCCCAAGCCAAACAAACGTACAAAGTCTCTCTCTTTCTCTCGCACACATCATAAACTCTGCACTCAATAGGCATTATTATTATGTAACGCCGTGCGATTTTCCAATGTTTCAAATACCTAGCGAATGCCGACCATTCAATAGTCATCATTTGCAA
Source organism: Nicrophorus vespilloides (assembly GCF_001412225.1). NCBI lineage: Eukaryota > Metazoa > Arthropoda > Insecta > Coleoptera > Silphidae > Nicrophorus > Nicrophorus vespilloides. Next base: position 10,463 of record NW_017098398.1, on the reverse strand, counting down.
GATATCTTTCGTATACTTTACATAGAAACTTCAGTTTACCAGCGTTCGATACGAGTTTTACTTCCTAAATGAACATAGAGGTGCTTCATTTGTGACTATATGAGATTTTAATGCTGTAATATGGCATATCTAACAGGTATACAAACTACTACCCACAATACTACTATTCCTGTCCTCAAATGTGTGTTTCAGTTCGACTTGAATTATATTTCTTGTATTTAAACCAATTACAGCAATACCTCGCACAGATCGGTTTCGATTAGTCCGGTTTGCTAATTGTATTTGAACAAAATTAAATTCTATATCAAATTGTTTATAAAATTATCCTTTTTTTTTCTATATAGTTAAGTCTCTTTTTGTGCGGTTTCTTTTTATTATTTCCTTGCTTAATCCGGTTTCAAACAGTCCGGAAAACCGAAGCAAAGCAAAGTTCGTTGACCAATTGCAGTATATGAATGTTATATTCAATCCTTCAATACAAATCTATTGACAAAAAATACAGTAGAAATATTTCAGTTTGTTTCTTTTGTATATAATAACTGTAATTATTCTATTGTAAACTATAAATGAGTTGGTTACGTGCACTAGTTCTGAAGAGCTTTTAGGAATTAGAAATTAGCAAATGAAATACGTGCTAACGACCCACGCAAATCTCGAGAAAACATCAGCACAATCTGCTCTTGATCCATACAACTTATGTGTGTTTGTGTGTCTGTGTATACTATCAAGATATTTCTCTTATCATTCACACAATCTCTATGCGCTATGTTCGTGATGGCACATAAAATAAATGTACTTCTACATTAGCTTTCCCATTCAGAAAATACAAGCAACAAAATACATTTAATTTGTAATATTAATATAATTTTTTTAATAGAAGGTTTATTATGTATTTTTCATACATTACTCTGTTATACTTTTGTAGGAAAATTTAAATTAGGGAAAAAATATTTATTTATTTATTAGTTTTTGGTTAATTAAGTAAAACGTTAATGAAAGTAAAGAAAAAAGATACAGAAAACTAAATTTGATTAGCAAAGAAGAAAAATTTTCAAAAAATTGAACATCTGTCTGTACATAAAGATTTATATACAATACAATTTTATGAAGAAAATTAAAAATTTAAATTAAATTAAATAATTAAATAGTACATAATAATATCAATACGTTTTTTGTTCTATGAAAAACCATTTTATTTGCGAGACAAATTGTTAAAAATCGCGATTGTCCCGCCAAAATACAAATATACAAATACAAATTATATAATCAATGTTGTTTTTCTTAATTTCAAAATGCTCTAACATCATCCAATTGCTTCTATAAATGAAGTTTAATTGCCAAAATTCCTTTTCCGCATGAAGGGTTACCATCCGGCACCCTTCGAAGTTTCGTTCGCCTATAGAATTGTGCCCAGTCATCATCGAAAACGTCTTCGCGCGTGAATAATTGCAGATAATCGAAATTTAATGCACGCCCTCTCCAGACTAGAGGGTAGTAATTTTTAACCGAAAAACTCTTTTTGACTTTTTCGATAAATCAGGCTCAACGTCTGTCGGACGAATGAAAAAAAGGGCGAGAGAGAGAAGGGCACAAGGAATTGCAACGTAATCACGAAATCAAGAAAACCTGCATATACCAAAGAAAAATGAAAGAAAGAAACACTGATTAATCACGAGTAGTCCTACAATTCCGTGCGTCTCTTAATAGAGATTGATGACTTTGGGCGTCGCTAATTCGCATATTGAGTTACGGTTGGTGTCCTTCCCGTTAAAAGGGTTGACGTGATTTTCAAAAGTATCAAATTACCCAACGACCCTAAACGTTGCCTCTTTGTTTTAGCGTAACCCAAAACCGCGTTTAATATTAATTATTCCGATCGGATTACCGAAGCAATTAAAAACTTATTCATCATAATCCTGATGATTTTTATTTTTTTTTTGTTCTGTGATGGATTACGGTTTTGTTTTTCTCCTATATTCTAACAGTATTTTTCTTATTGTTTCAGGTGAGTCTCAAGTTGCAAATATTTGATTCCTTCCATCTTTGAACCCTCGAAAAATCAGAATGCGGTAAGTTGGATTTCTGTTTGCACGTTCCTTATTAAGGATATTGCCAACGGAGGGAAGTAGAAAATGGGTTTTTATGCATCCCGTTTATTTTCTTCTTCTTTTTTTCTTGTATTCGCGTCTCGAAAAATTGGCTTTCTTTCTTCTTCTTCTTCTCTTTGCTTTTTTTGTTTGGAGGGAGAAGCGAGTATTTGCGAACAATGCGAGCGTTCGAAAATTTCTTAATCGAACTTCCCCTGCAGCCGATCCTTGCTTGGGCTTTATCGCGCGAATCGTTAAGATTCAGATCCCGAATATTGCAGAGACTGAACGAGGAAAGGGAGAAAACTCGTTTCTCCGCTCACACAAAATCCTCCAGGACATTTGTAATCCTGCCAGCTTCACGTGACTCGCGTTCGCAAACTATAAAACTCATTGACTTAATAGACCACCAAAATACGTTGTTGAAGCTCTGTCTGGAACCGTCGTCTTTTAATTTGAGCTCAATTGTTAAAGATTTCATTAGTGAATTACTCTGCTTTCATCTCTAAATTATTTAATAATGAGTTAGGGATGAAAATGCCATCTATGGATTGTCTATCTTCTTATAAGATTACTTTACATTCAATTTAAAGTAAAATTTGTTTTTAAGCATTTTGAAGACATTAATGATCTTTTCTAAATATTATTTGGAATAGTTTATTAAAATATTAATAAAATTCATATTTCTACAATAATATTAAAAAAAATTTAAAGTATTAATTATTGACATTTAACTAAATATTAAAGTTCATTTATTATACAATAGAACCTCGCTTAACGAGCATAATTCGTTCCAAATTTCCGGATTTTTACTCGTATAGTGAACCAATTTTTCTTACAATTTATTTTGCTCGTTATGCGAAGTTCCACTGTATTATAAAATGAAAATTTTAAATGTGAAAAAAATCTATAATTTAATAAAATTCATTTTAATTTACTCACTTTTCCGAATCAAAATTAATGTTTAGAAACATATTTAAATATTTTATTTAATGTTTTATAACAAATTAATGTAATTCTTAATAAACATATAGATAATAATAATGTTAATTTTCCTTTATTGAACACATAAAATGATTCAATTATAACTGTATTTTTACGAAAACAACAAATATTGTCCAATTTATTTGTAAATAACATCATCACAAATTTATATCTAATTTACAGAAAACTTAAGAAAACTTATCACAATATTCTTCAATAATATATAAAAACAATATAGTTGTGTTTTTTTTCTTAAAAAAAAATTATATAATAATAAAATAAGTGTCAAATTTTAGTTTTTTTAGTGGATTATTCAAATTATGAAATAAAATGCATCAGCTGTTTTTTATTTATTTTAAGCATGGAAAAAGTGACTAATAGCCGCCTGAAGTTTCACGTTGCTATAGAACAGGTAAAATTTTGTAACAATTTGTTTACGGTTAATTATTACGGTCATCATTGCGAAAACTACCGAAAAGTCTATATTCGAACAATTACAGATAAATTAATTCCTGCGATAAATGAAAAATGATTGGTACTAGAACCAATCAAAATCCAGCAAGATAATGCTAAACCACATTGCAATGTTGATGATGAGATGAGAATGTCCTCGATTTGGGTTTCTTTAACGCCATTCAATCATTACAACACAAAGAGTTCCCGTCCAGTATTAATGAACTCATTGCAGTCTTGTATAAAATATTTGATGAAATAACCGAGGAAAAACAGTTTTTTCATTATATTGCAGAACTGTATGAAATTGACCATCTTTCATAAAGGAGGCAATAATTACAAGCTTCCTCACATGAGCAAGGACAAACTGCGTTTGCAGCGAACTTGACCGTTTATAGTTTTACTAATTTGTCAAATGTTACTCATAAGTGTTAATTTTTAAATACTTTTCATTTTATCTTATAGTTTAGTGAAAATTCACTTTGGATATTTTTTTTATAAAATTGGACACTTATTTTGGAACGGAGGCAGTATATAAGAAATAATTTGATAAGGATTTTCTTCACATCAACATCTAAATATAGAACTGAGTGAAAAACACTCTTTAATGTTCTAATTACTCGAAATTTTTCAAATTTATAATCAAAATTGATTAATCATTTATTTCCTTGTTATAATTTTCCATTTTGATAATTTAATTAATCATTTATAAACGTGTTTATTTAATTTCTATATTACATCTGATAGTGAAAGTTTCTAAATATTATTTGGAATAGTTTATTAAAATATTAATTGAATTCATATTTCTACAATTATATTAAATTTATATTAATGATTGAAATTTAACTAAAAATTAAAGTTCATTTATTATACAATAGAACCTCGCTTAATTTTTCAAATTTTATTTCAAGCATAGAACGATGTATTTGCTTATTTAAACAATTTATAATCAAAATTGATTAATCATTTATTTACTTGTTATAATTTTCCATTTTGATAATTTAATTAATCATTTATAAACGTGTTTATTTAATTTCTATATTACATCTGATAGTGAAAGTCTGGCATTAAGTAAATATTAAAGTCGGTATTCGTTTAAAGTTAATTTAACATGCAAAGAAAATAATGTTTCTACCATTTCTTGTTAGCCATATGTCTTGTACATTTCTATAATTATATATCATTGTCTTCGGATAAATATAACCTGTTAATTGAATAAGCGCTAATGATTAGTTAACGCTGTAAAAATGTTTAAGTTACAATTATATTTTCACTTTGTGCAATTATCTGAGCAGAAAGGGAGACCGATTCGTGAGAGTAATTGCGGTTCTCTCGGTGTGCTTTTCAATTAATCACCGATATATAATATCGATTTTTTCGTTTCTTGGCGCGTTTCGGTATTTAATTAGACCGATCAATCAGATCAGAAAGTTGTCAACGGTAAGAACGGGCGTTTCTGTTGACCAGTCTCGATAATGATAATAATATAGGCATTTGACCGCATATATTAATTACACACCTTCATTAGATTGTTATGTATGCCATTATTTTTTATCCTTGTTGTTCGGCTATCACTCGACGCCAAATTAAAATAACTCCGGGTTATAATTGGAATAGTTCCATGTGATTAATCTGTAGTCTGCGTCTCTTGTATGTTCCATAGAAATTAATTTACTAATAGTATGAATTCCAGTCGGAGGGATATGTTTGATATTTCGCTCCAGATAACGAAAAATTTCATGCTATTTAAACACATGATTTGCTGCGTTCTTAAATCATTTAGCAATCATTATTCATACTTTACGTATTATCCTTGCCGCCTGTTCTCGCAACGGTTGTATATCAAGTGTGTGTGTGTGTGTTTTAACAAGCAATTAAAATTGAAGCATCGTTTGATTTCATTTGTAACGTCTTTTAGTTAAATGAATAAATTTGATTTGTTGTTTTAATTGACTTTGTCAAATTGTTCTTACTTCCTAACGATTTAATTAAAGATTAATATATAATATTTCTTGTATTTCTTGTCAATCACACATACTTATAATTAGGGTTGCTGAACCGAGAATTCCCGGGACAAATTTCTCAAGAATTTTGGAAAAATTTATAGTCTCAATACTCGGAAATTAGAGTTCGAGACTCGAGAAATTACAAAATTGAAAATGAGCGTAAAAAATATCTAAAATATGTACTTTATCAATATTGAATGTGATAATGATAACTCTGAAATATTTTCATGCAATAGTCTGAATCTAATTTCTTGAAAAATTTCCAATTTTTTATGGAACTGCAAAGAGAACCAGTCTGTAAAACCAATAAGTACTGAATGTGAGAGGACATTTTCCTTAGCATGAAATTTTGCTTGAAATTTAGAATAAGTCTTTAAATGAACTCACGTATTTAAAATATTTAGTTTATTTTTGTATTTCGTGCAATGTAAAATGTAATATAAAATAATTTTTTTTAGACTATTTTTAAATTTCTCGAGTCCCGAGAATTCCCGGGAATTCCTCGTATCCCGGGAATGAAAAAAATGTCGAGACTGATTAAATAAACAAATAAATTTACTTTCCATATAATCTGCCAGGTTTATGTCTTTCGTGGCAATCCTGTAATTTATGGCAAAGTCGAAAATGTGTCTTCATAATTCATGATTTTTCACAATTCATCACAAAAATATCAGTATACATTTTTCCCCGTTTTACATGACAAACAATATAAGTGAACATTTCAAGTTTGTGTTACCTATAAAGATAAATAAATGACCTTTTCAACTAACTTATTGTCAGTTTTATGCTCTTTGCAGTTTTCCTGTAATTTAATGTCGAAATCAATTTCGAAATTTTCTTCACATTTCTTCATTTTTTTGCAGAAACCACACATTACACAAACATTAGTAAATAAGTTATTCAAAGACAAATAAATAAGCTTTCCAACTTGCTTACTTGCAGATTTGTGTACATTACAGTTTGAATATAATTAAGTGTCCAGTTTTAGCAAATGATTTGTGTTGAATTTACAATTAGTTTTCATCGTTTTTTATTGCAAACTTGAAGATGTATGCCTTTTTACGGTTTTCCTATAATTAAATATCAAAGTAAAAAAATGTAGTGTCTTCAAATTTCATCATTTTTCGCGGTAACCACAAAAAATTCAACTAGTTATTTCTTGATTTCCTATTAGTAAGTGTTTAAATTTGTGCAAATATTGTATTTACTTTTCTATGTTTTACTTGGAAACTAATTCAGTTTTGGTGTAAATGAGAATCAAATTAAAAAAATATCATCTGAAAATATAAATTTGTTAATATTTTCTATAAAGCGGAAAAATGTATGATTTAACTAAGTAATTAATCAACGTAGACTAAATTAATTAAATATATAAGAACATGAAAAAATCTTGTATTTATTACAAACAGTTTCATAAGAACCGATAAATCTTTTTATTTTATGAAACATTTTCTTCGAGCTTGTTAATGAGATTATATCTTTACAAACAGTTTCGTTAAAAAATTGATAAGTTGTTTTATTTGCCTCATGTTCTTGCATAATGGTATAACTGTAACAACTGGTATAACCACGCGAGAAACAGTTGGAACTTAAATTTTTACATCGTTATCACAAACGTGACTTTTAGCGAAACGTGAGAACTACTTTCAACAATTTAATTAAAATTAAATAGTTGAATAGACGAATTTCATTGAAATCATTAAAATTATTTATATTATATCTTTATTTGTAAGATTAAACATAAATATAAAGCGGTTTTCTTGTATAGATTAAATCCATTGAAATCATAATAAATGTTTATTTTAAATACGTTTATATTATTGAAGATGTAATATTTGCATTAAAATAATACTTATAAATGTCTTCGGTATGAATACACCATTGGAATGTTGATACGTACGTCCGTGTGCAATTTATTAGTATATTATTTGTATTTGAAAGAATCCGCGCTCGACTGCAGAATTCCTCACGGATTTGCATATTCCGACGTCACCGAAGAGCAAGAAGTCTTCTCTGCTCTTCTCTACTCCTTCTCTTCTTCATCTTGTGTTGAGTCAGCTGATGCTTTCTTGACCTTAGTCACCATTTGCACATGGAGACACATTTGCAGGTACGCGCGCGTGTTTACACTTGCTCCGTCCACCAATTAGACCTTAATTAAGCGCAGACACACTCGAATCGGAATCGCTTTTGATCTTATCCCACGGGACAGTTTCAATTACATAATCAGGTGTACGACATTGTCCCGACGACTGTATGCAATTTATCGCGCGGGGCGTGTTGCATTTCTAAATTGTGGTGATCGTGGAAGTAGAACTGGATGGTGGAGTCTGGATATCTTCCGCCAAATTTGGTGAAACAGATGGTGCCATTGAAGCATGTCGTACATAGCTTATAGGTTTTATATAATTTACCAATATCGTACCATCTGCCATTTAGTTTGTATGTCAATTGAATAGGTTAACTTAATGGATGCTGGATACTCGTGAAATTTCTCTTCGCCGCAAACCGATTAGAAATTTCTCACGTTTCATCATGTTACTTTACAAAGAAAATTAATCAATTTATAAAATATCAATATTCATCCACATTTTTTTATCTCAGAAACAGTAATCATTGTGAACTTTTTTTTATTAGAATTTATTTATATTTTGCTCAATTAAAATTTTGTTTCTTTTGAAATGTTCAAACTGAACTGTATATAATCCGGACTATGCGAGGTATTGTTGAATTAGAAAATGTTGCTACTATCGACTTCCTATAGTTATAGCTCTTTGCTCTAAAAAAAAGTTGCCCATCACTGAACTAATCTACAACGGCTATAACGATATGGAACATATCAATATTAAGCTGATGTTTGTAGGTGTTTTGTAACACGTTGAGAGATGCATCATCATCGTCGATGAATCATGATAGCATACACGTTTTCGATTGTGAGATTGAAAAAGAATAATAATAATAAAAAAAAACAATTTGACCTAGAAATCTTGTGACATCTAAATCTGGGAATGAGGTGAAAACGACGCTTAAATCTCGTAATTTATGAGCAATAAATGTTTTGGGACAGAGTTTTTTTTTAAACTCACCGTGTGGAATAAATTCATTTATCCAATGGAAGAAATATGTTTTCTTTCGGTCAATTATAAAGTGCTTAATTAAATTTATACTTGCATCGTTTCGTTTATGATATTTTGTTTTTGTACAGGCAAGTATTTTAATTAATATTTAATTGTGCTGCTCCCAGCCCACTCTTGTTAGACACGACTCGTCTCAAGACGAATACATCTTTGTTATTTTCATGTATAAATTAAATTTATGTTAATAAAAGCTAATTTTACTAAAGATTGTCACTATTTATAATTGCTATGATGTTTTCTTTTATCTACATGTATATCTGCTGTATATTTGAATAGAAATGTTTTTTTTTGTCTCAAATTAAATTGTTTTGTTAAATAATTTTATACACTTTTTTGCATGATCAGATTTATTTTCGTGTAATGTCCTTATATTATTTTGAAGCACATTACTTTGTTTTTGAAATCGCATGTTTCTCGGTGATCCTGTAAAAGGTTTGTCTCTTCAAAAATAAAGTAGTAAAGATAGAGTTACGTGAAGGATCTTTGCAGAGGTAGAGATAACGCGAAGTAAAGTTAAAAGTCTAGCTGAAGTTGTTTATTTTTTTTTTATGTCTTTCGTTGTCTTTTTCTTCTTCTAGTCTCTTCTTCGGCTTCTATAAAATGTCGCGCGCGATGTTGTCAATGTTGGTTCGTTGGTTTAGTGAAGAAGCGAGATAAAGAGGGAAAGAGAAAGAGTGAGGAGAGCAATGGGCAGGTGAACTTATCGTGAACGGTCCCGTCGGTCAACCGGTTTACTTACATCCCAGTCCCGTAAAACAAATAGCAGCATACGCACTCTCCATTGCCCAGACACACTCGCACTCGGTCTCATCCACGTAAGATGTTTTGGTTGTTTGTTCACTTCCGCATTGGTAACAACACTTTATTTTCGGTTTGTTGTGTATGTGCAAGTTCGCTCGTTATAACGGGCAGGCCGACATTTGCAATGCAGATTTATTACATATCATCTCGCCCGATCTAAAGGAAAACAAACTCTTCCTTTCTTCGACGTTATTGATGACCTCCGACCATATCGGTAGCTGCTGTGACTCTCATTGTCATTAAGGACTTTTCCGGTCGATTTCCAGGACCACCGTCTCCGTAACCTCAACTTCATCCTCCTTCATTCTCAACCTCGTTCTCTTTCATAATTATTCGCATTTTTCTTCTTCTACCTAATCATCAAACTAGTTTATTCATCTCCATACTTGTCCTCTTTCATTCTTAACTTCATTTTTATTGATACTGATCCTCATTTTTCTTCATACTAATTTTTGTCTTTCATCTTCATCCTTGTCCTCATTTTCTTCAAAGTTTATCTTCGTACTAATCTCTTTCATATTTGTGTGATTCTTTAACCCACCTTCTTCCCATATTATCTTCTTCGTCCTTGTCTATTCACATTTTTCTTCATAATCATCGACGTCCTTGTTGTCTTTGGCATAAATCCCATTTATTTTGAATCTAGTCCTTATTATTCTATATATTCATTCTCATTCTATTTAATTCCTTTTTCCCCATATTCATGCTCGTACGTACTCCTTGTGAATATTCATCCATCTCTTCCTTCATTCTCATATTAGCGCTCCTTCATTTACATCCTCGAAAAAGCAGTGTTTTTACATTTCATTGATTTTCTCGAAAACTATAATACATAGAATGAATCGAAAAGATGCATATGAAAGCTGAATGTTTGGGGAATCTAGCAAGTATCGATATATTACTGTGGTTTTAGCCGTTTGGCTGTAATTCGTGTTCAAAGTTTAAAAAATGCTCGAAAAAAAGTAGTGTTTTTACATTTCATTGATTTTCTCGAA
>NW_017098397.1:0-33805 GCF_001412225.1 Nicrophorus vespilloides | reverse complement strand
AAAGAAAATAGGCGTTTTATCAACGGAATTATAAGATGAACGAAAGAACAACTTGACTGCTCTTGTTGTGCGGCTGAACTCATAACTTACTTCCTCTGTCTGTCTTCCATTCAATTTTTTTTTATTTATACTTCATTCTTTCTTAAAGTTCCAATTACAAAATTAAGTGCTCGAGATTTACTTTACTTTTATTTTCGTTTAACAGCCGTTTGATTAATATTTAATTAGTTATTTATATATTATATTAATTCATTTTCTTGCTTTGGTTTCTTTTCTTCGGGGAAGGGAATTTACTCTTTCTCTCGTTTCTTCAAATATTTATATATATATATATAATTCTTCTTTTTTTTTATATATTTATATAATGTATAAAAAATGATAGGTAGAAAATAACGGGGCGAGTCAGTTAAATGCCGATGTTGTATAATTGACCCGATTGCAATTTGCTAATTGCCTCTGCCTCTGTCCGTCTCGGTTCTTGCGTTTTGGATTCTTCGGCTCCTGACGTCGCGCTAACAACAACGGATATAATAACACCTTCGTTCGTATTTGCATTGCAGTCCTAGACCAATATTCGCTATGTGCATATTATTATTTTTTTTTTTGTTAAATTTAAAGTTATTTTTTTTTTTGGTTGTTTAAAGATACGTTATGTTTTTTTTTTGGTTGTTTTAATTTACTTTGTCTTGTCTAGAAAATAAAAGTAGAAACGAGTCCGGCCGGCGATTTGTGTTTAAATGAATTCGAAAAGAATGCGAAACAATACTTTCTCCGATCAAGGATCGGACCCCGCCAATAAGAGAATGCCGATGGGAATCCGTTTTTTTTTGTTTGTTTGTTTGCTTGCTTTTGGCTGTTATCCTTCTTCTTCTTCTTCCTTTTTTTTCTTTTGTTAAGTAATCATTCCTATTCAACGCTTTCCTTCTTGCTTTCTTTTTTTTACTCTCTCTCTCTCTCGTTTGAATCTTCTTTTTGCTTTGGATACGTCGCTTCCGATCACCGACTAGACTAAAGAACACAGATCACCTAATTTTCCCTAATTCTATGACCACGGTCTCCACTTGGTCTTTATCCGCGTCAACGTTGTCCGCACACATTTCGCGCACAATGCCAACAAATTAATTAAATAATCAAGTGTATTTATTGTTATAAATAAAATCCATGCGGTCCACAATAGCGACACTTTGTTTAGTAGAGTCCGTCGCGGTTTCGTGCTGCTGCTGCTGCTGCTGATGCTGCTGCTTCTGCTGCTGCTACCTCCCAATAAAGACGACGACGAAGACGTTGATGATATCGATGCTGACGATGATGATGCTGATGACGTTGATGAGGTGGAGGAGGCGGCGGCGGCTGCCTCTGATGACGGCGATGATGATGATGATGGTTGTTTTGGGCCGCCGCCCGAGCAGCTCGATACGCCGAAGTTGAGGCCGTCGGTGCAAGGGACCGGCTCTGGGGTGTCGTTGGTCGCTGGTCTTCCCGCTGGGCAGTTTACGATGATGTTGGGTCCCTCGCAGCCACCAACCCCCCGACCCGGTGTGCCGCAGTGTGAGTAGCAGCAGTCTTCGTCTCCCGTTGATGATTTCTTCCTTTGCGCGCCCGTTTCCGGTATATTTGGGTCTACACAAACAGAGAACATCAACATTATTTCAATTTACTCATTCAACAGTTTGTAAACTCCATCAAAACTACATCTGGATCACTTTGCTGTAACAAAATATTTCAATCAGTTCTCACTATACTAATCAGTGACGTATTTATATCATTGGTAATGCGGGAGGGCCCAAATAAAAATGTGTTTAGGGCCCTCAAATAGTAAAACTTACTGGTGTCTAGGGCCCTCAACTCCTCATCCCGTCATCAATTATTGTAACTGTTGCTTAGGTTTCTATGATTTTCACTATTTCAAATCAAGGGGGACTCGAATAAGAAAGTTACTTGTACCATAAAATATGTCTGAATATTTTGAGGGATATAGAGTTGATGTTAATAAACGTATAAAAGATCACTTTTTATACGTGCAACCAAAACGATGAATTTATTCCCATTTTAAGAATTCAAAGTCTCGATGATTTTTTTTCTATGGAAATGCATTGAATCAAAAGTGGTATTAGCACATATAAATGTGATCAAAACGTATTTATTCGAAAAGACAGGAATCTGGTAGATGTTGATGTAATAGTACGTAATATCAAAGGACAGGAAAGTGTTAATTATCGACCTTCATGTTTATTTTGGTGAGATTCAAATGCGTCATCTTCGTATCAGATATTATGACACACATATCTGCTTATAGTAGACTAGCTTTATTAGTAGATTTTAGTGTGAAAGGATGAGAAGAAAATATCCGTTCATGATATATTAATAACAAATCAAATTAATATGTTTTAAAATGATAACCAATATCAAATATGATCAAAACTAATTCATATCCTTTTCCGGTACATTATAATATTTTAGGATATTCTTAACAAATTTATGATTTAATTCATATAATTGACTTGTAGTTCACTAGATACTTATATACAATATAAATTTTAAAAAATAGTTAAAATGGTTTCATTTTACAAAATTTAATTTGTAAGTTTATTTAAAAAATTTCAATTAGAAAATTTGAAAAGTTTTTTTTTACGAAAATTAATTAAATTATGATTACGTAAATATTAATAAATTGTCATGTAACAACAAATTACATTTAAATACAAGAGATTTTAAAATGTATGTATTCAAAAATAATTGAAAATTTAGTAAGCTATGAATAACTATATTGATGTCACCTAATACTGTAAGTATTTTATCTATTTCTCAAAATATCTTCATATTAATCATTGAATTAAAGATTCAATCGATTTTCATAATAAGTTGGATTAATTAAAGTTTTTTTTTTAATTTGTAAGTTTATTTAAAAATTTCAATTAGAAAATTTGAAAAGTTTTTTTTTACGAAAATTAATTAAATTAATACAAGGAGAAACAAATGATTACGTAAATATTAATAAATTGTTATGTAACAACAAATTACAATTAAATAGAAGAGATTTTAAAATTTATGTATTCAAAAATAATTGAAAATTTAGTAAGCTATGAATAACTATATTGATGTCACCTAATACTATAAGTATTTTATCTATTTCTCACAATATCTTCATATTAATCATTTAATTAAAGGTTTAGTCGATTTTCATAATGAGATGGATTAATTAAAGTTTATTAATTAAATTGAAGACATGATTAAGTTTAATGATGTTAAATACTAGTACCAGGACAAGTCGAATATTTTAGAATTAAACACTGATGAAAGAATTGGTATTAATAATAATAGTAGGATTAATTAAAGTCTGTTAAATAAATTTTGTAAATTTCGCAAAGTATCAATATTTGTAAAATGAAGCCTACAATATAAAGCCGCACTTAGTACGCACATAAAAGTCCTACAGTGTTGTCAAACCATGTACGTTACTTTACATCCAATATTTAGGAAATTACTGGGGATGATTCAGTATCCCTCTTTGTATAAGCAGAGGATGGTAAATATACCTGGCCGGATATAGAGTAGCTTACATTTATCTCTATATCCCGAACAACCCCAGCAGCTCGTTTCTAACACTCTAAGTCAAACACTCTGCGTATACTTGCAGAGGGTAAGCAAACCATTCAGCCTCAAATAGGGAGGGTAAAATATATTGTTGTATTCCCTATCTTGAGCATCGGTGATTCAAGTTACATCCTAATAAACGTCTCGTTTGAATTATGAAACACAATTTATACTTGAGAAATTTTAAAATTTTCTAATTAAATATTTATATAATTGGCTTCAAATAATTAAAATTAAACTCTAAGAACTATTTTAGTGAAATTAATTTAGTTTTTTACTTAAAAACATATGAAATCTAGGATTGAAAAACATGTTTATCTTTTTTATTGATAAATAAAAGTGAATGGTTTGCATAAAACTTCAATAAATACACAGTAATAGCATGCAAGAACACAAGGTCATAAATTGAAATAGTAGCAGTTAGTAAACTATTCGGTCTCGAATAGGGAAGGTAAAATATATGGTATACCCTAATAAACATTTCATTTGGATCATGAAACATTTCATAGCTTATGTAAACATTCCAAGTTTATTGTACATTTAGTTAATTGTTAAAAATTGACAATTTGTTAAAATATTTAGTGGTTAGGTAAATATGAAATAAATGTTTTACAACAACAACAAAAATACTATTGTTGTGTAAAGAACTTCAATAAATATGAGCATAGAGTCATAAATTGAAACAGTGAAGTTGAAAATGTATTCGGAAAAGAATTCGTGAAAAACACCTTTTTAAATAACATTTTTTTTTTGGGAGTTCGTTGAGGTTTGTTAGTAAAACCTCTCACCCCGTAGTCAGAAACTTCTCTCCGGCAGCGGAAACGAAAACTTTTTTTTTCTCCTTCGGTTTACACACCTTTATGTAAATATTTTCAGGTTTGGCGTGTCGGAGAAGGAGCAGAAAGAATGTTTTGTGAGGGCGAAAAGTTCGTCTGTAATTTGTCATTAATTGAAACGGTATCGTCGAATTGCGTATACAATTCTAATGGGGCTTGTGTACACAGAAAGGTTGTAATATATAAAAGGGGATGATAAAAAGGGGGATGTTTGATCGACAAGACAATGGGGGAATGGAGGGTGGACATTCCGTCGATTCATCGCGTGCGTTTTTTTTTTCTTTTAATTAATTTTCTGTGTTCGTCGGCAATAAAAAGTTAAATCGGAAATAAAATGAACGTAAATAATATATATATCTATATGATCCTTGTTTAATATTTTTATTATTCAAAAAGGATCCTCCCTTCGCGTCGCGCAACAATACATCGTTGGCTGGAATCCAAAGAGGATCAAGTTAACTTTGACGCGCGCCGCCCATTATGCCTTTAACTTTATGCTTGCATAATTTAGTAAGTTTACACGTTAGCACTTTCTTAGAATTTTCAACAGTTATGAAAATTAAACTGCCAAATGAACAAATCTTTTAATGAAACGGAAAGATTAAATGGCACAAGCAGAACCTGCTGACTTCATACTCTGCTATATAAAGGAGCACACAGATCCTCAACAACTTTACATAATATTGATTATTATTACACCATCAACCGTATAAGAAAACATATGATAAAATAAAAAAAGATGTATACGCGATTTACAATAGAAAAAGTTTATTATTTAGTAAAACTATTGTAGTGATAAACAGTGGCGTATCCAATAATCAAAGATTGAATTTGTGGGCCCCATTCATTTTTTTTATTTGGAAGACTAAGGCAAATTTTAATTTGGGGCCACAGGAAATTTTTTTGTTTTATTGAAGGGCCACATTAAGGTTGTTGTCAGTTAAGTAGATCACGACGGGGTGAAGTGAGAGAGGGGTTGGTTGAACTGGTGAAGGGGGTGAATTCTAATTTAAATATTTTTCATGAATATAAATATAATGACGGGCATTCAATTTGAATTATTTTTTTGTGGGTCCCAAATTGTCTCGTGCGCCCTGATTATTTGATTCCAAGGGCTCGTGGTTATCTCAAGCTTACTATGTTTTTTTCTAAATTATTTCTTAATAAAAATATTTGATAAATTAAAACTTAAATTGAGGAAATGACAAATTTAGATAATTTCAATAATATAAACTTATAATCAATGAGTTTAATAGGTGAAACAAAACATTGTTCACTAATGACTTTCTTTTAATAGTAGAATGTGATAGTACAATGGATTATATTGGGAATTTGAATGAAAGCACATTGTGAATAGTAGCAGGCTGCAGGCAACAAATAAAGATGCACGCCCGGAACAACTAGATGGTTGCGTAATAAACGTTCTGCATGATAATTTGGCTGCGGATGCGATGCGGGAACTGTAATATTAATTTTCGGAAAAGGACGGATGGAGCTGAAAGCAATATAGATGCAATGCGAACGGGCCAAAAAGGCCTTATCCCGAATATCCACCGAGGCCTGCGAAATCCCGCATGCATACATAAACACGCGCGTGCACACACAAAGAGCAGAGCAGATCCGAGCCCCCTCCGCTCGCAAGTTTATCAAAATGCTTACGTAATTGCACAAAATATTTAATATTAAAAACCCGCAAGCCGGAAGGGTAACTGAAGACGAAAACCTAGAATCGACATTTTGTATATATATATATTACTTTCAGTTTATGGGTTTTTAGTCTTATTTTTAAACTCTGTTTTTTTTGTATAGTTTAAATCTAATTTTTAGTATGTCCACTTCAGTAATCCGTTATGCACCATGTGATAATCGTCCGGCCGATTACTTCGCTCTGCGAGTCTCTTATCAATTTCGCACATTCGTTAATCCGTCTATTTATTTCAACCCTTGGTGCCTTAAGCTCGACCCTTGACGGATTACCAGGGATTTACTGTAAAAGCAAATTTATATATAAAAAAAATGCTTTTATTTTGAAATATATTAGAAATAAAATTGTCACATACAAATATTTTTTTACTGAATTAATTTATAATTATTGGTGTGAAACACAACCCAAAAACAAAATGGTATAACGATTTTGAGAACCACGGTAATTATCCCAAGATAATATTTTTTTAGAAGATTTAAGTCTATATGATCAACTTTCAAGATATTTGTTTTCAATTTAAGGAATTGAATTAAAAAATTAGTAAACTGAAAATGTTGTTATGAACTTGGTGAGAAAAAAATCCTAAATATTACGATTCCTGCTTATTACATAACCTGAATGTGATTAATTACTCTTGAAATGCTGCTATCAGTATTAACTTTTGAAGATTCATGTTATATAAATGATCTCGTTTGAAAAATTCCGTTTGATTTCAATGCAATGAATTGAAGTGTAAGAAGCAATGAGTAAATTTGCAGCGTTCGCTGTAATCTAGATAAAATTATTATTATTTTAATTAACTTTCCGATTCTTTGAGCGTCGCGAGTAGAACGATGTAAATTCTGCGAAGCAGAATGCATTTAAGGCCGAGGAGCCTTTGTAATGAAAGCTCTCTTTGAAATCAATTCAAAGGACATCTTTCGCTTTGCTATTTGGATATTCACTTGAAGGAGTCCTAGTAATTAAAACATAAAACAGAAATCGAACTATTTTGTATTTTCTATCACTGTAAAACGAATAATAACCTTTATTTATGTGTGTAAATGCCAAAGGGATTAATAATTCAAAAAATGGTGTATTGGCATTGTTTGTGAGATATATGTAAAATTCCATCAAGCGTATAAATTATTACATGACGTCGGTAGAAATAAAGGGTCCTTTCGCAAGAATGGTTGGAGGGCCCCTCTTGTTGTTCTCAGGTTACTTGTCCACTATCACTGTTTGGGAACCTTTGTTGTCTTAGTAAGTTAATAACTAAATATGTATTTTTGATATATTTTTTCATTAATTTGTCAATGATAACGAGGACTAAAACTTCCATCCTTCCGTAAGAATGGTTGGAGGGCCCTTCTTGCTGTTCTTAGGTTACTTGTCCACTAACACTGTTTGGGAGCTTTGGGTCTTAGGTGTCTTATTAAGTTAACAACTAATTATGTATTATAAATATATTTTTTTATTAATTAGTCAATGATAACGAGGACCAAAACGTGGGCCCTTCCGCATTGCAGCCTCTTGCTACGCCACTATAATGAGAGTAAAACTGAATTTGAAGTTGTATTTGTATCAGCAAATGCCAAAAGGACTAATATTAAAAATATGCATTATGTGGGACATATGACATAAACAACCGTCAATCGTACCAACTTTTACATAATGTCACTGAAACAATATTTGAACAGTATTAACACATTATTTTATATGATTCAATGAATACAATTTGTTAACTATTATATAGTTGCTAATAATTAGTCATGTTATAAAGCATACAGATTCACTTGTCTCTTGAGAGGCTTAGAAAAATTATTAAAAAAAGAGTTGTAGTATTAAAAAAAAAAGTGTGAGTGGATGGAATTAATAAATATGTATCCAACCAGCGCGAAATCCGTGGATTAGTGATGCGATTTTATTCCTGTTCGTCGGGTTATACCATTTTTTTTTGTTTGTGGCGAATACCGCGATGGTTGTGTTTCGGTAAAAATAAATCCCGCGGCGGTAACAAAAAAAAAACATGTTTTACAGGGGTGGGCCGAGCACAACAACAAAAGCGACGAACATACAAACATTCGTGCATTGGCACAGATCGATCCGGGGCGGGAAAAAAATAATGTTTTGCCGCGTTCCATCCCCTTCCTCCATCTTCGAATGTTCGCGACGGGGAAGCCGGTAAATATATATATATTTTTTCTTTCGATTCACTTTTGGGGGATCAAAAATTGGGGTTTTTGCAACGCGTGCAGATCATTTCTGTGAGGGAAAAGTGGGACGTCTGAGATTGGAGTGGTCCGTGATTTAAAGAGAGAGATGGAGGGATGTGTATATATATATAGATCTATATATAAAGGGCGGTAATTGTGATTGGCAAGTAATATACCTGAAGGGTCACGTCCGTCAGTCCCTGATCGGTGGCGGGAGAGGAGAAGGGGCCCTTCTGGCCGGTCGTCTTGAGACTGCTCTAATCGGCCGCCCTCCCGCAAACAATCAATAATTCACGAAACCCTTTAAAACCGCCCCTGCTGGCAAGATATACTCTGGGGCAACATTCCCACTGTCGTGGAATTAATATCGGCCTCGATTCATCTGATTTATATCCGTTCATTAATAGGAAGGGATTCATTCAAGTTAATTCGATGGATTTCTGCAATTAGGGACGCGATGAAAACACTACATTTTCCTTGCGCATCCACCATTTTACGAAATTCATATTTATGCTAGTACATTATTTTCTTGAGAGCTTTTCCTTTTTAACTGATCTTTGACTATTAATTATTTAAAAACGCCCGTATTAAAGAAAACACTTACCGAACACATATTATACAATCCTGAAAACATATATAGGTAATATAAAGTTTTAGATGAAAAAAACATACAAACTTTGGCTTCAAATGAAAATCTAGAAATTGTATTGCATTATCTAAGAATGATTAAAATTAACATATCCTATTCATATTAAAACATAGACATGTACATTAATAAACATATTATTGAAAATATATCTAAAACTGTTTTGATAATTTAAAAAAAACACATTAAAGAGAAAAATAACTTATGATATTGTTACTAAAATACAGCAATACCTCGCATAGTGCGGGTAATCTGTTACGTCAATATTCCGGACTGTTTGAAACCAGAACTAAATGCATATACAAAAATGCAAAATATTGTGACTGTAGTGAATCTGGACTTAAACTGAAACCGCACTGTGAGAGGTATTGCTTTATTTGAAAACAAATTAATATTTCGTAATATCAGAAATTTTAGTTAATTACATTTTCATAAAACATTAAACAATAATTTATCAAGAACCTAAATATAAATTTGAACAAAATAATGTAATATTTAATGTAGGCCTTGAAAATATAATGACTTAGTATGAGATTCCTCTGGTAGAAGCTTGGAACATCTGCCACCTAAAAGCTGTAAGATAATGGTATTAGGTATAATTACCGAGACAAAGGAATGTAGGCTCTCCGGCGTATTGTGTGGGATAGGCAGGTGCTCGATCCCCAGGAAGCATGTATGGGCATTTCTGCTCAACACTTTGGCATACGCTGAGACAGGGTCGCACACGCTGCCCCGTTTCAGTCATATGAGGCACCAATGAACTACATAGCCAACGCCGGTATGCTTCCTACAAAAGAAAAACAGAAAATATTTTGTTAGAATCAATATAACAAAAAATATAAATTTTCTAAACATTTGCATTTGGTTTAACTATGTACAAGTTTTTTGTGGAAAGTTTTGGAAAGTAATGATTTAGTCTCAGCTTCAAGAATTGGTGGATCAATTATTAAGTTTTGTCCTACCTTGTATATTTCTATCATGAGTTTAAACCAATATTACAAAGGTTTATTAATGTATATAATGTTATAAAGTTTTTGGGAAGAAGTATTTTTTTTTCGTAATTAAAATAATCTTTTCATTTTTTTTTTCCATTACTGCAACGAAATAGTTTAAAGAATACTCGAGAACGCGAATTATATAATATAATGCAATATGCGGATGATATAAGGCAGCAGTTATACATGTGCCATTCATGACATCCACTTCATTCATCTCCGTTCTATGCTCAGCCATTCAGACGACTATTTCTAATTTCCATACAGGCCGACCACAATTTCACAATACACAAAACAATTACATTGTTGCATTATTTGCTACAGAATTGCGCGGCAGAAATTTATATTATTGTCCCATTAATTTCTTCATTTTATCGAAAAAGCATTCACCTCAAGCAGCAGGAAATGCAGAGGAGAAAACGCAACGAAACAGTAATTAAAAAATGCTAAAATCGTTTATCCACTTCTCTTTTTTTTTTCAAATTTTACCATTGTTTGTAGCATAAGTTTATAATTGAAAACTCCGTTTCTTTCAACCGTAAATTTATTGTTTTTTTTTTTGCTTTGATAAACAAAATTTGTCTTGATTAATTTTAATTAATTAATTTAGTTAAATTGTTACAAAAACTATATTAAAAATCAAGAGTCGAATGTTTGTTTGTGCACAGTAGAAATACATAATTCCATCTATTAAATTGAATTGCAAATAAATCTCCGTTCGCTGCGAGCTTTTGTGAGATTTAGAGTTTTACCTTGCGTTTGAAATTACGCTAATTGAAGTGGCGCCGAACTTAAGAAGATGATTTAACAAGGAATTATTAAGTTTTAACGGCTCTTTTAAAACTATGTAATTGAATTCTGTAGCGCATTCGAAAAAATACTTATTTAAATTCAGTTTTTTTCTTTCTTTTGTGTTTGTTTTTATTATTATTATTTTAGAGGATTATTCAATGAGCATTTATGCATTGAACAATCCGATAAACCGTTTATAAAACAGTCGAATCACCAAGTAATTCGGTTCAATTGATTTAAATAAAAATCACTCACATGATTGTTCATTTAATTCGTACGCAATTGGTATGTATTTTCTAAAATATTTTGTTGCCAAATGAATTTGAAACGACCACAATCATCATGTTTTTATTTGTGTTTATGTGTAAATGTTTGCCTGAAAACGCAATGCAAATGTTGATTTATTTTTCTATTTGCGCGGAAAATGTAAACATATTTTTTTTCAAACATCGAATTTTCGGCTTTATCATCTTATCAACTCGATTTCCCGTGAGCTTTGGAAAATATGCATTCTATTTGAAGGAAATGGAAAAAAAAATCTTTTTAGCCCACAAAGTTATATAGATTTCATGAATTTATTTGTCTCGTAAATTGTCATTTTGTTACTGACTTAATTCCATTAAAGCTTTCTTAAATTGATGTAAAATC
Source organism: Nicrophorus vespilloides (assembly GCF_001412225.1). Classification (NCBI taxonomy): domain Eukaryota; kingdom Metazoa; phylum Arthropoda; class Insecta; order Coleoptera; family Silphidae; genus Nicrophorus; species Nicrophorus vespilloides. The sequence goes on along the minus strand of NW_017098397.1, from coordinate 22,394 downwards.
TATTGTTTTTTTTTAATATCTTAATTTAATGATTTGAACAAATTAAATTGAAGTAAAAGTATAAATTCTTATTAAATTTACTTTATTTTTTTATTAAATAATAAAGATATTTTTATTCTTCTATTTTTCTAAACCGTTTTACTTGATTTAATACAATATGACTGCCCTTTAGTAATCCCCTTTACTATTCATCTTTCACTTGATTTACTTCATGTTTAGTGCGCTTTACTGAACTTTTTCCAGGTTCAATTTTTTACTTGATTCACTTCGATTTTACTTCCCATTGCAACATATTGAGTTCAATTTTCTGAATTATGCACATAAACTTTTATTTGAATATATAACTAATATTTAAAATGTATACTAAAATATTGATATTTTCTTATAATTATCGCTTGATTATTCTTAAGAAAATTAAGAGCAGATTCAAGACGTTCTCATAATGTGATTTACTAAATCTCCAAAGGTTTTACCTTTTCTAATTGGTTTACTTCTATTTTATTACCAATCAATGTCTCCCTTTCAAAACCCTCTCCCTTTATACTAGATTTATATTGGCTTTACTGCTGTTCCCTTTTCAATATTTACTCTTTGAATCATTCACTTTATTTTAGTTCTTCGAGCATTTTCTTGTATATTCAGGAAGTTTCTGCAATTCATTCAAATTATTCTTTAGAAAAATGTGAATTTTTGTTATGAGAATTTATTTATGATAAATAGAAAACTTGATTAATTTAACTAGTCCAATTCTATCACTAAATATTAATTGTGTCAAATAAATTATAAAAAAAAATGAGTATGTAAATAGATTAAAGTCATGTATTTTTTGTTTATTTTTAGTTATTCGATTAGTCCGGTTTGAAACAGTGTGGGAAATTGGTGGAACCGGACTATTCGAGGTATTGCTGTAAATGTTTTTATCATTGAAATAAACTGTTGCGTTGTTTGGATGATTTGGTTATACCGGAAATAATCGCTTTTTTTTTTTATTTACGTGTATGTGAATAAGTAAACGGAAAGCGACGTAACTGAATTATATAACATTAATGACACGATGCTCTTTATTCTCGTTTTCCCCTTCGGAAACTTGAATAACCATCGGAATAGCAGTGTCGTTCTTCTCCCTGGAAGAGGCTTTGATCTTAGTAAATGCTAAATTATGGGCTGTAAATGTAAAATTTAAATAGACCTATCCTTTCCGTTCCCATTTCATATCATTATATTCTGTAAATAAGATTTTGCCTAAACTTTACGACGTAAACTTAATTAAGACATCATCACAGTCTTTTATATACAGATGTTTGGATACTTCCCAAAGATACTACACTGTTTGAGAAATTAACTTAACAAATTAGTTGACAAATATATCGTTGATCATAGGTCGAAAAAGTGGGGTGATTTACCCCAAAAGCGGTAACGGGGTCGTTCAGCAATTAAAATTTTGTGTATCCTCTCGCTCATCTATGGGATACATAATTTACCCCATGCTAACGTCTAAAAAGTATTGCATGTCTGATATGACACAAAAATGTCATTAGTTGTCATGAAGTCTGATGACATGTGACATTATTTTTTAAATATTATAAATGTCAAACTACGTAATATGATTTGATATTTATATAGTATATAAATTACAGATTAGATGTACCAAAATATATAAGTTTAATATGAAATCGTATTGTTTCTATTTGGAGAATATGTGAGAATATATAAATGTTTATTTAATTAAAAAGTATGACCAAGTTTTCAAAAAAAAAAACATACTATAATTAATTTGGTTGATTAGCGTGTAAATAATTGAGTACTTTGTTAGTTTTTGTATTTGTGTTGTTGCTTTTGTTAATGAACAAATTAAAGGATGCCTTATTTAATTGGGTTTCGCGTTGTACGCCACCAGAAATTGGAGTGAACGAGACGGCGTGTGCAATAGTGGGACCGCGCTAATTAAACCTATTACCTCGTAATTAATTGAATATGTGTCTGTTTGTATAATTGTCTGCTAATCATTTATATATTAAAATCAATAAACCGGAATACGTTTCAGCCGCATAAAAGATTAATTAAGTTGGCTGCACTGCAGAAAACGCATTATGTTGCCATCAATCACCGCCACCCACATAATGACGTTCATTTCATATCCAATTTATACCGAACCGACGATTTTAATTGAATTTATATAATCTGTCAGGATATTCACGATTCGTTTCGATGTGTTCGAACACATTGTTCTCTTGTTATATTACATAACAGTCGGTTCAAGGACAATCGTTTCACGGTTCAAAGAAAGTAAAACTGATGGATATCCATAATTATTACGTATATAGATTTAGATAAAACTGAAAATACATATATGAATAATTGCTGTGTATGTTAAGAGGCGCCATCTGTAGATTTAAACTCAAACTTATTGTGTAATAATGAAATGTAATTGGGTTAAAGTATAACGAGAGTCCAATTAAAAACTTTCATAATATTAAGCAGCGCGTTTTCGATCCGCAAATAATAAGTGTAATTAAAGTTAATTCGAGGGGATGAAAGGAAAAATATGGAGAGAGTAAAAAAAATGGTAGAAAATAGAGGAGAAAATCCGGTTTTTGTGTGTGTATGTGTGCAGATACAAATTTAGCTGGATCTTTTATGAGGTAACTAGCCGGGATTAGCGAAGTGAAGGGAAAAATGAAGATTAAAGCAGAGGCCTTAATAATTCGCGAGTGAGATAGAGGAGGGGGATGGTGCAAAGTGGGGCGGTTTCGAGGAGGTCCGCAGCTGGGCCGGTTCGCACACAACAACTTCATCTTTTCTCGCTTCCTCGAGAAAAAAAGAAGCAGGAAAGTAAGTTGAAGGAGCGGAGCGAAAACGAAAAATCCGCGGTTTGTTGATGAATGCGATTTAATTAAAATGAGATGTTTGGATTTTCATTTACTGTTGAAATTCCGATATTAATTTTTGCCCCTTTTGCAATTATTCAAGTCAAAATGCGCACCCCTTGCATCGGGGATGCTGGATGAACACCACTTGGAGCTAATTAAGTTTCTGCCCCGTTGGTTGCGTAATAGACAAGCGGTGGATGCATGTGTGTATGCACCGATTATCCTAACGATTTTGTGATTTGTTGTTAGCCCTTTGCGTCGTGTTTTATGTGTGGGTAAACGATTGAAGGTGTGAATATTATAGAAAAAGGGAGTGGAAAAAAAAAAACGAATGAGATGAAGGTGGAACACGAAGGGTGAGAATGCTGTGGTGTATGGTTTTTGATGTTTACTCAAAGCGTTCGGCACAAAGTGCTCCAGTTGAAGAATGGAAATTTTAAAACACCTTGGGAAACCTACAACCAAAGCTTGCGGACAGCTCTACTCATCCTTTCGTTTGATTATTTTTATTCCAACATACAATTTTCTTTGTAGTCACATCTTCAATAATAATAATAACAATTTTAATATAAATTATCACTTCTTTTTTCTATATTCGTGTGATTTAGTCAGTTATATAAATTCTAATATAAATTAAATAATTAATTAATTAATACTTCATACATTTAATAATAAATTATAATAATATTTACTTGTAAAACACTTTTATAATTTTTACCATTATTTTATTGAATGTATTAGTATCATTGGTAAAAGAATATTTGTGAGTAGACCAATTTTTATAAACATATAATGTTCAAATTTTAACATTTAGTATATTTTTTTAACTGTTGCTTTAATAATAAAAATTGATACACCTGACACACATTTGTATATCTTACTTTAAATATAGCGCAAATATAATATTATGCATTTTCATATATTGCGAATTATATCTGTAATTTAGTAACTTAATGTGTATCATTGATTATTATTATTACGAGTTTCTATTACGCTTAAAATTATAGACATAATAAAAATGACAGGCGATAAACCCGTTAATATAATTCAGTCTATGATTTTGATGGTAGTTTTAGTAGCGGTGAAATTAATAACTTTCATTGAAATATAGTAATACCATTGTTAACAATGTACTTCGCTTCGCTACAGCACCTCCATATAAATCACTTGACATTAATATACTCAAATTATATCTTTTGAAATAAAGTAAAATATTTTAAGCGTTATAAAAAAAACATCCAATTAGAATTAGTGATATTAAGAAAATAATTGGAACATAATTTTTTATATAGTTTAATCAATATATTGAAATTGGAAACAAATAAAATTATAGAATTTTTTAATTTTGTATGATTATTTTTTTAGGAAATTTTCATTAAAATATTTTAATATCAATTTTAATTTCCACATTTCCAATTTATAGAATTCATATATATTTTTTAATTATTATAAAATTATTTGTATAATAATTTCATTAAAAAAAGGAACCAATTGTTAACTTTTTGTCCTTTTTTGATTATTGAAATAAATATTTTTTTTAGAATTAAGAATTTTTGTAAAGATCTAATAAATTCACACTATACATAACCTAACATGAGGTACATTATAACCCAAGTATAAGACGCGCCCTTTTTCGAAAAATTTGGGATCAGCAGTTTTAAATTTCGGGTCCCAAAATTAATGTGCGTCTTATACATGGGAGCGTCATAAACTTTAGTAAAAATGGTAAATGTCTTTTGAAATAAAGTAAAATATTTTAAGCATCGTATAAAAAAAAAACATCCAATTAGAATTAGTGACATTAAGAAAATAATTGGAACAGATTTTTTTGTATATTTTAATCATTCTATTGAAATTGGAACAAATAAAATTATAGAATTTTTTAATTTTGTATGATTATTTTTTTTAGGAAATTTTCATTAAAATATTTTAATATCAATTTTAATTTCCACATTTCCAATTTATAGAATTCATATATATTTTTTAATTATTATAAAATTATTTGTATTATAATTTCATTAAAAAAAGGAATCAATTGTTAACTTTTTGTCCTTTTTTGATTATTGAAATAAATATTTTTTTAATAATTAAGAATTTTTGTAAAGAACTAATAAGTCCACACTATACATAACCTAACATGAGCTACATTATAAACCAAGTATAAGACGCGCCCTCTTTCGAAAAATTTGAGGTCTGCAGTTTAAAATTTCGGGTTATATACGTAAACATATAGGAAAAATCCATTTTTTTCTCACTTAATCAATTAATTAATAATTAGTATAAAAAACTGACATTAATTAATAAAAAATACATTTTAAATGATTTGTTCATATTTTTATTGGAAAAGTATATTTAATGACATGTAACTGTCAATGAGGATGATAAATTGTTATATATAAATAATTTGTTGTGATTTTGGTTGAAATGAATCTGTGGTTTGGAGTAAGGTGAATGTGTAATTGTTGGTTTTGCGATTAACATGTTTCCTCTCGGTTACAATAGATCCGAGAGAAAATTGGAGGAAGGATCGAGAGGTGGCGGAGGCGCCGGGCGAATGGTTTTCGCGTGCGTGGCTACACCCTGTACACAGCGGAATCGTCGGGGCGGTAGAGTAGGGTATTGCAATTTTGGGGGCTCCGCAGAGGAATGAATGAACGAGAGATGTCCCGGTCCTGGACCCAGTTTCGTGTCGGGATCGATCCTTGAGCACAGCTGGCGCTAGGGCGGTGCCCCCGGCTGCCGCCCCCGCAGCCGAACCCTTATCCCCGCAAAAACCCCTCTCTCCATCCACCAAAAACCCCGAATGGACCACCCCCCGAAAACTACCGCTCCCTCGCCCACACACTCGCAACCCTCATGTGCTATCTCCCGATTCCACACCGTCACGATGTGTTCTTTGATTCCGAACCCTTGTGTCAATTCTTTTTTTTTTTTCACCAGGTTGGTCTCCGCGCGTGGGTGTATGTGTTAAATATATCTTTTCTTCCATTTTCCATTTTTTTCCCTCTCTATACTTGATGGCTTACAAAAGCTTCTTTCATTGATATATAATTTTTAATTTTTACACCGCCCGTGCTGCGTGGGGGCGGCGAAACGGAAAAAGGGGTGGCTAGATTTTCGCCAGGGGTGAGATGCGAGGAGGGTGAACAACGCGCACGCCGCCTCCTCATGCCCTGGCCTGCTGACTTCGTGTTCGGCCTCCCCTTGCAGCCCCCCAAAAACAAAAAAGAATCAATACTAATATTCTCGGAGCCCTTCTCCACCCTTCGCATCCGCCGTCGCTCTTTCACGCGCGCGAGGCCAGCGAAAGTAACGAAATTATTTTTTTTTCTTGGCTAAACTTCCTTTTATATTTTTTTTTCGGACCCACACTTTCACGGACAAAACAGCAGCAGGAATAGAGAGTTTTAGGGTTTCTGCAGGATGGACCGCACCACCTCTACGGGCGATACCAAACCAAAACCGAAACGAAAACGCAACCCCATTCCGCGATCGATGCTCCCAGAACTCTCCCTCTCTCATTCTCGCTCGTTCCTGCTACTCTCTCTCTCTCTCATCTACCCCTAAACGCACACCCTCTACATCCTAAAACCCAGCCGTTCATCCGACGCAATCTAAATAAAACTTGTTTCTTTCCATCTGCATCTGCCATTGTCACAATCTCGGGCACGTAAAACCCCCTACCTCGTGCCCCCTTTTGTGCTCCGATTGTCATTACGTAACCATCTGTTACGGATTCATTGCGTGCACGGAAAGAAAGCGAATGCTTTGGATGTGCGCAGTAATTAGCTTTTGAAATTTCCGACGCGCGGAATGTAAATATATAATTGCGGATGCGCCGGGTCCATTTGCATTCCCACATTCTTATTATCTATAAATCCTCATAGTATTAAATGCTTCCCCTTCGTTCTATTCCGCTCTTGCTTTATATAATCAACAAAGTTATTAAATTAATATTCTATACTATCACGCAATAATTAAAACGATCCTTATTAACATACAAAGTATGAAATACCCAATTATTTTATACTCAATTTAATTTACGCTATACATTAATATGTTAAATATAATATTATCTGATTATTTTAATTATCACCATTGTCATAATTACAATTGAATTGTATAAATCACTCTATTTTGGTGAAATATGCAGAATAATTGTATTTCAATTTGATTTTTATGTAGTTATTTTCAATAATTAAATTTTGTAGTTTCGATCTCTACTTTATTAATTACTATATAAGTTAAAAGTAACATTATCATAATTACAAAAATTACTACTATCAGGATAATTTCAATTAAATCATATAAATTGCGCCATTGCTTCTCTGCATTTTTTTTAAACGTAATATTAACTTACGTATTGATCTCATTATTGTATAAACTGAAATGCATAATTTGCATAACAGGATTATATTATATAATTATAGATTTTATGTAATTTCACTTTATAATTATTCAGTTCAACCCAATTGTACAAGTATTTTAGGAATTGGAATCCTGTATCGGATTTATTAGTTCTCTCCAAATACGTAACATTAAAAAAATTGCATAATGCGATAATTAATATAATAATGAAAGCTATATTTATAAAATTGCAATGATTTCAAATTACAATATCTTCTGTATATTTTTCTCTTAGTTTTTGTTTGTTGTTGTTAATTACAAAACATTCCGAACACGCTCTGAAAAATAAACAAACAATCTTATGCACGAACCGGCGCCAATATTGACACACTTAATATTCCAAAATGGCAACGCGGCAAAACGGTTTAATTCCGCCTCCACCCCGGCGCATTCGCAATTTCCTCAATCCCCCGTTCCTATTGCCTCCTGTATTCAAAGTATTTTGAAGTAATTGTAAATTTGGTTCTTCTCGCATTTGCACATCTCCATGTTGATGATTATAAGACTATGTAATGCAGAAGCACAAGTAATTGAACGTTGATGCTGTAATCCTCTGAACATGCAACACTTTACAAATAGTTGTTTAATTATGAAAGTATTTTAAAATTTGCATGTAGAAAGTATGTTTAATGTAAATGCATTAGAATTGTTTGCAAGGAAGTTTTATATATTGAAAAAATTTGTAGATGGAAAAGTAGAGGTAATTAAAAATACATTTCCATTGTAGGAATTAGTGTGAAGTCCTAGTTGTGTTAATATTATCCTAAGTGACGTGGCCGTATGTATTATCCATTTATCCTTGCGTTTTGCTTTTTGGATGGTTGGTAAGTTGGTAAAATTCAATTGCGGCGGGAAAAACAAATTTCCGCGCGCCGGGGCTTGAATAAACTTGAATGTTATTATAGGTCCCCAGTTTTCGACGCCAACCAACTCCCCCCACAGAAAACGCCATAACAATCTCTCTATCGTTCCATCCTATTCTCTCCCTCTATATCCGTTTGCTTCCATCGTATGTATACTCCTGAAAATATCGCAAAATCCACTCGTGTCTCGGATCTGAAATTGCCTTGCAAATTTTTCCAGCCGCCAATATGTGTGTTTCGACGCTGCAAGTCGAGGAGACAAAGTTTATTACAACCGAACTAATACTTAACCGACGACTTGGTCCGGGGGTTGAAGGGCTGTGGGTAACACACGAAGAGCCCTGGGCCTTTATCTCACCCACCCAACCCGAAACTCTCAGCTGAGGCATATCTTAACGAGTGCCTTACATAAATTATCCAAGTGTGGTTTCAGGTGAAATACCTCCAAGACTAATGAAGAGCAGCGGCTCGGGAGGATTTACATGATCCCCCAACATCTTCAAAACCCCCATCTTCCGCGGCCTTAATTCACCACACATTTGATCGTACATTAACACTGTTCATAATTAATCCGAACCGCGGAATTGTGAAAAAACTGTCGTACCTAATTGAGGAAATTATAGTATTAGCTAATAGTAATGGTTCTAAGTACTTATGGTTCAATAACCTAATGTCATATAACTAAAAGTCCTATTTACTATATAAATATACAACTTTTCTCTTCTTTATTTTCATAGATTTGTATTATTTATACATACAAATTACTTCGTAATTTAAACATTAAAAAATGATAATAAATCAATAATTTTTGATATACAAAAGCCTTTTTTACTGTAGTATTTTGTATAGTATTAATAATAATGATGGGTACGGTAGGGTACCTTACTTATATAATTGGTACATCTTCATACATAAATCTTGACTCGTTATGCTTGAATCTATAAGTATGATCAGTGGTGTCTGGTGACTATAGAAACAGATTGGATTAGTGTTCAAAAACAATATTTTTTTGTATATTTTTCACAATTAATAAAGATCAGTAAATTTCAGTAAACAATATAATAATTACAATTATATTTCAGATTTTTGAAAACAAGTATAGTATAATTGTATTTTAATTATAAACAGGAAATAAATATGAAGTTAGGTGGAACAAACGTGATCGATAGTCCTTTTCTTTAAGTTTATATAATTTTGTTTTTTTTTTGATGAATTTATGTTTTCTTTTTAGAATACTGCCCAAAAAATTATAATCATTATTTTTTGAATATAAAGATTTGAGAATAATTTGATTCGTTGTAGATTTGTCTCTATCAGAGACGGAACTTCAATGCCACCGAACCCTGTAAAACGTAGATGACGGGGTGCAGAAATAGGGGGCCCAAATGAAAAATTCTTGAGGATTATCAAATAGTAAATCTAACTGTTGTCTAGGCCCATGGATTTCTTAATGTAGCTTTCTTTGTCAATTTTTGTAAGTGTTGTTTAGGGCTTTATGGTTTTTTTCTATTTCATGTTAACTCATCAAATCAAATGGTAATTTCTCTTTTCCATACATTTTCTAGAAAATTATAACAATGCCCTACTAGGTATGTTCGAAAGATGGTACATTGCGTGTATTATCGCAATAAAAATATGCTTGATGCTATCAAATTTATCTGAGTTTAAGGGTTCCGAATAATATTTTGCAGGAGTGACAAAAATTTGAAGTTCCTTTGGTTTTTATCAATAAATAAATAGAAAAGTTTCTCTCGTATTTTTGTAACTATATTGAATAAGTAATGCATAAAGTTTGTTAGATAAATTGTAAGTTTTATTAAAAACAAGGATGGAATTTAAAAATCCGAACTTTTTTCTCGTTGAAATAATCTGCGACCGGAGATTCGTGTTTTGATTCGATCGAGCTTCATTATATAAAGATGTAATATCAACATTTTTGAATGAAAATTCCCGAGAGCTGTCGATAGTGTTTAGATTGAAACGAAGGATAGCGCGGATGCGGCTTTCGACATATATAAAAAAAAAAGCCAACAACAAACAAAAAGCCGGTTCGGAATTAGAAAGGAAGTATTAAAATTCAAACTGACGCCATCGAGGGTTGAAATGTGGGTCGCAAACAAATCATTATCTGTCCATACATCATTGTAGAGAGCGCACACACACGTCAATGATGCGAGATGAGCAAATATGGGAAAACATTGGCACAACCCCAACCCCCCCCCCACCTCAATTTTCCTCCCATCCACCCACCACATTCCGCACACTTGCCTCTTCCTTCTTTTAACCATCCCCGACGAGATTATTAACCCACATATTAACTGGGCTAATTAGTTAACGCCGCAATTACCATTAAAATTATTAATCCAGTTTTCGGCGAAGGGGCGCATTCCCACTCACACATTCTGCACCTCGCCCTATCGCATTGCTCTTCCTCTCGGAACCGAGAGTTTCGAGCCGATTTCGAGTCGTCGAGGAAGCACATCCACGTGTGAGGGGCGGAATTTAATTACCGACCACAAAGGTGAAGGAGAGCAATCGATTGGGGTCGAAGAAAATCCAAAAAATTTAATTACCCAATATTTTGACAGAACTAGAGTTCCAAGATGTGATTTATATATGATGTTTCGGTATAAAAATAATTCGATTCCGATTGTGGATCGCTCGGAACGGAGTTGTACTATTAAGTGATTTATGGACTCGACCCTTTTGCAGCAGGCGAAAATCGTAAAGATGCTTTTGCACTTTGTTCGAAGAGGGATGATGTACTACAACCGAAGTAAATATTGCAAACAATTTACCGTTTCCTCTTCAAACTAATTCGTAAAAACCACCCTAACCTTAACATAGTTAAGTGATGTTGCAGTTTACGAACCCCAATGTATCTTTATTATATTTTTTTTCTAAATCAAATTTTATAGAAGATCGAAATTAATTTTGAAAACCATATGTTGCTCGATTCAACTATACTCTCTTTTTATTGCTTTTATGCAAGTCGCTTTTTTTTATTGCATCCAAGGGGTGAATAATAAAAGCATTGGGAAAGCTTTGTTGGATTTCGGACGGCAATAAGTAAATGTAAATATAAAATATATATATATATATATATATCTCGTAAAACGCTCGACGATCGCATAAAATCTGCATTGGCGCGGATTTGATGCATTTTAATTCCATGTTTAGTGTTAAAATAACCGACTTTATGACTGTGACCAATAAAGCATAAAGAGAGTACACATTCGTATCATTATTTTAAACGCGCACGTGCACACCTTTGAACTTTACAAATTTTATTTAAATTCATAAATTCATTTAAATATAAACATAGCTAGAGGCCTTCATGGATGATCCTTTACTGTATACTTGTTTATTATCTTTATTTTGAAGTATCAATACTTTAGAAATCTGAAATACTAAATTATATAATTAGTTACTTGTTTAATGAATATCCATGTAAATAATTTACAAGAGTTTCTTCTCAACTTTTGTAAGTTGAACTTTTCCATCAAAATAACCGCTGTTAATCAAAATTAAGTTGCAAGAGAAATTTGTAAATAAATAATATAAAATTTATAGTTTGTTTTAATTTAATATTGTTTTATTTAAAAAAAATATATTGCAATCCTAAAATAAACACAACTAATTAATCTGTCAATAGTTGAAATAGGTGCATTTGTCAGGCCAAGTAAATGCGGCGTTAAAAATAAAAATGACTAAAGTGATCGACGTAATGCGTCATCGGCAAATCGATTCTGACCTTTTCCTATAATTGGTCTTCATCCATTTAGCTTTTCCACCCATTCATTCGTCTTATGATATGCAATTTGGCATTTACTGATGTAATTGAAACCTTTCTCAACTCTTTAATAATAATCATTTATATTTTCTTTCTTTTTCTTCTCAACTGTTTAGTATTTCTTACTTATATATAACCTATAGTATACGTTATATATACGTAATTATATATGGTAGTATAGACATATTTTCTCAAGTATAAGACGCACCCTTTTTCGAAAAATGTGGGGTCTAAAAATTGGGTGTGTCCTATACACAGTGGTAATACATTTTTTTATTTTTTTGTGAGTTTTGTACTTGGGGTAAATGTTAAGAAAAAATTTCTGGTGTTTAAACTAATTAATTTTAAAGAATATAATGCAAATGCTTTGTTCACTTTGATGGTTATGCGAAACAGTTTGTGTTTAGAGTGTGTGGTTCGATCAATATGCATAAATCGTTCTGGACTCGGGAATCACATCTAAATCTAAATTGTGTATGAATACGAAATGACGACTAAGCTTGGATCAACCGAAAGGAAAGATCATTTGATGTTTCGGAAAGGGCGAAGGCTATGTTTGCTTATGTGAAATGTGTTAATTTTAGTCGCTCTAATGGTGAAACGCTCCATAAGATTCAAGAAATGTTATAGGAAATTCGGGTCCTATTATAATTGTAATTTATATAACTGCTTATGTTTATTGGTAGTTTTAGTGAAATATCCTGGAAACTAGAGATACTATTAAAGTATAATTATTCAAATAAAGATCTATACACTAATTAACTGTAAATTCCTGAAAACTGAAATATGTTCAGATTGATATTAATTATAGATTTAATATAAATATTTTAAAATGTTTTTCACTTAACATCTTCAATTGAAGATGGTGTGATTAGCGTTACTTTTTCTTTTTAATACGTTTCATGTACGTGGGTTTCCTTGAGGAAACCGGAAATGTCCATCGTTTCCGCATTCGACTCGGCGTTTGTGTGTAAAGACAGGAAACATTGTCGACCTCGTTTCGTGTCGTCGAAAAGCAAAGAGAACAAGGGTGTGTAATGTTTGCGCGTATCCATTTGAAAATTGAATTCGCCTCGTGAAAAGTTGACTTTTTAAGTTTTCCAGGTGAGTGGGGCAGAGCAGAAGTGTCGCCGCCGGGTGGATGAGAAAGATAGAGAGAGAGTGAGTCTTTTGTTTATTTTGCGGCGGCGATGATGGCAAAGCTGATCAATGAATGGATGCCATGGTTACGAATCTAGGAGGAAGGAAGTAATATTGAAAACTTGTCGTCGACGTCGGGGGGAGATGGTTTTGCATGCAGTTGCGTGCGTAAATCGATACAGAATGTCTTCCACCCTCCTCCACGTCGAAGGGAAAAAATATATATGTATAGGGTGGATGAGGGTGAGTGAGAGAGGGGACAGGCAGAGACGAGATGAGAGAGAAAGAGAGTGGAGAAAATTCGAAACGAGGGTGGATGAGGAAGAAAAAATATATAATATAATATTGGACGTGAGTGGCAATTACGGGCATAGGGCCAGGAGTGGGATGGATGAGGAGAGGAAAATACAACAACAACCGTCGGTATAAATGGAGAAGAGGATGAAAAAGAAAGGAGAAAACGAGGTGGCTAGTGTGTACGTATTCATGCATTATTGGATGAACAATTTTGGTTGTGTATGTGTGGTGTGTATTTATTTTATTGCGATTATTTTAATTCGGCTCGATGGATGCGAATGGGGCCAGAGCTTATTCGACTATAAAATAATTCGCGTTTAATTGCTACACCAGCGTACATACACACATCACACATACTCGCATACACATCAAATTTTGTTTTCCTTTTATTTGCACTCCGGACCCTCGCTGATTTATGAATTGAATTGTTATAATTGCCGACATATTTAGAGGGTCCCATATTTCTGCGAGGAGTGCTTTTCAGCGTTTCAGCATACCTATTTCAGCAGGGTCCGAATTTGTACAATAGTCCAGTGAAATCACTTTTGCTCTTTTATAAACATATTGTGCACAAGTTTTCGAATCAAGTGCGCCGCTGAAACTGTGTTTATTATGAATATCAATTCAATGTTGCTTGAAACTTACTCAGTAATCTGAATATTGTTGCACATTATAATAGGTTGGTTACGTGTCGACTGGTTACTATATACTTATGTCTAATATCAGGATTGGTGTAGAAGCATTTCTTTAAGTTGTTACTGCTGCCATCTGTTATCTGAGGTTAAAATAGCTGATACGCTTGATAGACATGTTTGAAGTCAGAAATTTTGATTGACAAAACAATAAATTGGTATTAGCCTTAATATAGTCTCAATATTAATGATAATTATAACACTTATGTAGCAAAATCAAATGATATTTAACGCAAATCCCCGGAACTTTGTAAACACCCCTCGCATACACTTTTTCCACCGGGAAAAAGAAATGTATTCCGCCCTTGTTCTCCATCCCTTTCTCTCTCACATACGTGCATATTCTCTCTCTCATTCTTTATATATTTTTTTTCCCTTCCATGCCTCGCTCTTGTTAGATAATTCTCGGTTCAGCACTTCACGGCCTACCTTGTGAACCACTTCAGGAGCGCATGGATGAGAAGAAGAGGGAAGAGGTCTCGGAGAAGCCCGAGGTCCCCAATTCGGGTCACATCAGGGGATCGATCAGAACGGGCCTCGGCCTTCTCCCTTTCGCGCATTGGGCTTACAGCCAGAGACCTTTTAAATCACTGAAGCACGGATGGAGTTTCAAGGACCATCCGCCGACCTCCCCCGAACCCCTCCCCAACACACATACACACTCACATCCATACAAATACACACACACAAACACATATACAGATACAGAGAGAGAGAGGAACCATTCAAATCACTATCAATTCATCATCGCCAATTCAATCCATCCTCATCATTTTATTAATTTTCTCCCTTTTCGATACAACACACAATCGAAGGGCTCCCAATCCTGGCATCTCCATCCAGTATGATCCGAGCGTCCCTTTTATGCCACGTCCTGGAAATGATCCCACCGATAATCACGACTTTCCAATTACGCTTTTTTTTACATACATCACCTACAAATAATGAACTGAAAATACCGATATTTATATAATCACCTTTAAATGATGGCCTTTTACGAAACCTGCGCGAATTTCCAATGGAATCATTTTATCTGCACACCCTGACTTCTATTTATACATTTAGATACGGGCTAACGTCAAACTGATTGATTATTCAATCGTGCAAATATACTTTCCATGACAAGTATATATATAATTTTGATATTAAAACAAGTTACTTTTAATGATGCATAAAGCTAAAGGAAACCGATGTTTTATATAACTGGTATCACTTTACAACAAGCTTTGTGGAAACACTTTTATAGCATTGATCAATTATGCATTACCACCTAAAGGGACTCTAAATCTCCTTGTACTCTCTCCAACCTACAGGGACGCTAAATCTTCTTGTCCTCATCCTATTTGCTTCTCTTGTAATAATTTATTTATTAACGTTGATCATTCATCTTCAAACACGTTAAAAACTATCATGTTTTGTTTTATTCGAATCTACAAAACATACTATAGGTGATGTAAAAAAATATGGAAAGATAAAGTATGATCATCGTGTCATTTGATTTAGATTGGATGTGCTTTAAACTCCCATTCGACTTTAATGAACGAATTTGTCTTTCCGTGGTCTTTGTTCTCTCGCTCGCTTTGTGTGTTTTCGTTGTTGTTGGTTTTTGTCGTTGTGTTTATGTTTGTACGTTGTTGCTTCTCTTTTTTTTTGTTTTTTGTTTGGAGGTGTCCTCGATGTTCTGTGCTTTGGGCACGGAATAAAAGCCGAACGTACAACCACTTATGTATGCCGAATCCCCCCAATCGCGCATTCATCACCTGCTCACGACACGGACACAGCATTAATTCCCTCATCCACTGGATTTACATTGGGGGGATGGCCTCTCCCTGCTACGCAACCCTCCGGCCACTCCCCGAAACACACTTCAGAGATTATACGCCATCCTCAAAAACAAACTCGACAGATTTATCATATTTAATGGCTCGTCTATACCAAATTGTTTAACGTGATTTATACCGAAATTTCACATTTATAATCCACAATCATACTTAAATACTTAATACTTTAAACTCACACAGATTAATGATTTATATTTATATTTCCAAAATATGAAGTTATAAATGCTGAAACAGAAAGGTAGAAAGAAATTTGCGTACTATATTTTATCTGAAGAACTACGTATGAGAAAACTTGTTCTAGTAAATAATTGAATACAAACTCGTAGTCTGAAGAGTGTCTCAAGACAAATATAACGGATTCTGTGTGAAGATTTGTTACCACAGACTTGGGTCCTCCACTATACAACAGAAACAAAGGAGCAGTTGAAACAATGGACAGAATCTAGATGCTCAGCAAAGGCGAATTCATCTGTAGGATAGATCATAGCATTATAGTTTTCTGTGATTCTAAAGCAATTATACTAATAGATTTCTCTTCAAAAAGTTGAAATAACTGGAAAGCTATTAAAGAAAATATTTTACTGAAACAAAAACCTATATTAATGTATGATATTTTCTTATAATGAAATGATGAAAATATCAGATACATGAGATAGTTTTGAATGAAGTTTTGAAATTAGTATAATTCTGGATTTAATTGGGAACATTGGAATATGCGATCAGTTATAATAACAATGTAATTAGAGTAATTGTTGATGTTAAATTGCGTTAGACAATTGATGCGTGAGTTTGGTTTGAATGTTATCTTATCGTCAAATATCTTGGTAAATGGTTGTATTAGCGCCTCGGGTGTATGCAAGCCTAGGTAATAGACCTGAAAATGTATCGGCCGCAATGCATCACCAATGGCATGCAGACAGAATGATCGCAATCATCATTATCATCCGATTGCGATGCGCAGCTTTTCAGCAGTTATTCGCCCTGCCATTCCGATTGTTAACGGTAATGGCATTACGGTGGAGCGGTCCCCGATAAAAGCGAAAAGCAAATTAAATTCTCGCAAGTAATAATCAATTTTTTATTTCCGGATAATTGAAGCTTGCGGAACCAATTTGCCGCGACCACGGGACATGCCCGTCAACCAACCCCCTCGTATTGGCATCATCGGGGCGTATAAGTTTATTGCGAAATAATAAGTTGGACCCGGAAAACCGGAAACTTCCCCATCACGCACAGAACGGTTAATTGTTTGCTGAGTAATCCATATACAGCAAACGCGTACGCGTTCGCACAGTTTTTGGCTGGTTAGCTACTAGACCATCCCTCGACAACCCCAATTTTCCGGAAGCATTTACTTTCCGCCATCCTCGGCGGCGGTCAATATTAGCCCTCGACAAACACGCGAATGCAATATCCCTCTCCCATTTCACAATACTCAATATGTTTCATATATCGTTTTTCGCCTTTTTCTTCTACTCCTTTTTGGTCACCCTTTTCTTCTGGCTCACTTTTCAGACCATTAACATGCATCCGAAGACAAACAAAAAAGACATGTCAAACAATCACGCTCGTAATCCTTAAGCTTTCTACTACATATTCTGGTTTACGTTACAATCGATACAATTCTAACCTTTTGAAAAAAAAAATCATACATATTGACTTGACTTGAAATATATTTAGTATCTGGTGATGTTTGAAGTCACGTATAAAAATATTTTACAAAAAGATGAAATAGAAAGTATATATTTATTAGAAATGAACGTGTGAATCGATTTGATTCCTAATGAGCTTCATTTGTGAATTGAAATAAAAAGTTTCTAAATATTCCAATAATGCCTTTATGCTGGGTCAACTGTCTCCTGTATTTGAAGTAGATGATCGAAAAAGCAGTAATTGCAAGCGAAGAATAAAAAAGTATGGATAGAAAATGAGGATGGGGGTGAGATGATGAGGAAGTGCGAAGGGGCTTTTGTTCTCTGCATAATTAAATAGTCCTGGACAAGTTCTAGCGAACTTGGGGCGCGCTCGGATAAAGAGCGAATACATTGTTTCGCAATCATCTGGCTTTGAGAGGAGATCGCGGAGGAGGTGTTGGGAAGAGGGGTGAAAGAAGGAAGTGAGAAAAAAGGAGGATGTAACATGGAAATAAAAACGTGCCGCGAAGTTTTTCCGCGTCGCGAAAAACTTTACGTCGCTCCATCCTAATAACAATAAAATGAATAATGCGGAATGAGCCGATTGTCGATGCTACAAGTTACAAAGTAGGCTGAAGACAAAACCGGGTATATACTACTACCCAACCTCCAGCAGCGAGAAAATAGCGAACAACGCCTAGATGTAAAAGCTTATCGAATAGAGAGAAAAAAGTGCCCGGAAAAGTTATTAGTAAGTTGCGTAATTCTTCAAGCCGAACCAATCTTACTGTTTTTGTCAATGAAAATGCACTCTGATGTAACGAATTGTTAGAGTCATATCATTACGATGTTTGCTTTTTTTTGTTGAACAGAGGGTGTATGTGATACACGTTGTGTTAAATTGAAATTTCATGAACTTGGAAAGCATCCAACCTATCTATTGCCAACTTAAATTACTTCCACTATAAGTGTTTGCGTAGGTCGTTAGAAGTTGTACATTACAAATGTTCATTTAGTTCCAACGTGTAATTTAAACTAAATATTAACATTAATTAAGACTTTATATTGAAAGATAATCAACATACATCATATATAATATTATAATTTAGACTTAATATTTTGACTTATTTATGTTTTTTGATATTTAAGGTAAATTATTGAAGTATTCCAAATTTTACTTGTTATTATTCGTTGTTATATAAATATATGTAGATGGTTTTGTTATCAATTTCTGGTTAGACTTTACTAATAAAAATAAGTTTAAAGTCTACCAAATTTGATAAGTAATGTACTTATATGTCCTTTATTCGTCCATTCTTTATATTTATAACTTAGGATCCTCTTGACTCTAGATAATTTTCCAGTAAAAAATCATGCTAGTGATGAATTCATATAAATACAATATGTTTTTCAGTCTTTTAATATTAGTACCTTAGTTACAAGTAGTCAAAATGTAGGTACCTTTTTATTGAGAGGTAAAGGAACCATAGTATGTGATATAATTCAGTATTTCCAGATTAACTAAAAAATCAATAGTAGTTGTTATACCTAAGTGACATTTAGAGTGAATGATGGCAGCATTAGATTATTCCGTTTTTGTTGTATAGTAATGTTAGTAAAGTAATGTAAATATAGTCACCTATTTTCGAGATTTCAAGTGAACTAATGTGCAATCTATAATCTGCAATGGGGCTGACTCAAATAAAAATATGCATAGCACACCCCTTGCCGTGGTGCACATCAGATAAACTAATCTTCCTGACGCCTAACGAGGTCTATCGAAAAAGTCAATCTATCGGCAGACGAGGCAAGCGCTCGATTTTTACCCCAGTGAAATTGGGAAATGCTTAATTGACGGAATATTCTGTCCATTTACTGCTCTCCGCGACTAAAGTTGAAAGTAAGTAAGTTTTGGGGGAGTTTCAGTGTAGGTGCGCGGATAAAGTTAATAATCTTGTTTAATATTAATTAATGCTCGGCGCCCAACTTTAGGGCGATGCGCGGGGGTTCGAAGGTGTTGATGGCTGTTGATAAGATCAAAATTCGGCGGCGCGCGTCCCCTCATCCACCCAAAAAGCAGCCGCCGCCCGCGCCCAATTAGCTTTGTTTAGCTTCCTTCCTATCTCCACCACCCCTCTAGTATATAATGAGACGAGACCAGGACTTTTTTCTTTAAAAAAAAAATAAGGTCAATTTGTTAAGGTTAACAGACGCCAAACGCACGCATCCACCGCTAGGTTTGCCGCCCCCACAAAACTATCCGAGCTATGCGGCAATTTCCTTCTGCATTTTTTATGCGCGCCGAAAAATAAATGTATCTCGTTGTTGCGTTGCGATGGGGATGAACGGCCGTTCCTGCAAGGGTGGTTCGCTTCGGGTTTGGCGGCGGTTCTCTCTCTATCCCAGTGCGTGTTTTTTTTTGTCCTCATCCACTTCTCGTTCGTGTGTGTGTGTTTGTTTCGCGCAACGGGGACGAGGGGTGGATAAGATGGTGGCAGCGGGGGGCGGCGGAGAATTGAGTAGAAATTCGCAGGCGGCGCAACTTCGGTCGAATGACGAAAATGCGCGTGCGTTTTGCAATCGATAGTCACGGCCGTTATATAAAACGAAACAACAAACGATTCTACGATGGGGAAAGGGCGGTGGAAGTGGATGTTTTTGCGAGGGGAAAGAAGAGACAGGCAGTCATTACTATTGTTGTTGTTTTCGTTGTTATCTGTCGCTGTTTGTTGCGATTTTGTTGTTGTGCACTACTTTCGTTGTTCAAGCGTTAATTGGGTTTTGTCGGTGGAGGAGCGTCGGTACTTGTCGATCGCGGAAACCTAATTCTGTTTATGCAGGATAATTAGGATAATGAACACACGCCGGTCCGCGAACTAAGTGAAATTAATCGCTCGACATTTACGGCCCGGAATTATCGGCCAGGATGATTATTTATTTTTTTATATTGATACAATAATTGCTGCAAATCATTCGCACTTCGATTTCAATTTCACTCATTCAATTTACACATGACATAGCTACATTATTTTACAATCAAACTGGCGTCGATTTTTCCTGTATTTTTTTAAATATAAATTGAAATTCAAAACGAAAAATACCCATATTTTACACAACAAATATTTTATACAAAATATTCCGAAATTACATAATTCGTTTCATTCCTAAACAACAATTTAATTAACAACATTTTTTTCAATAAATATTGATTTTTCTGTTTCGATCCATCGCATATTAATCTCAAACATTTCGGTAATTCCATTAAGCCTCCATTGTGTTCAACTAACAACCACTTAAAAGGCACATACAGTGTTTAGTTAACGACCTTAAATCTATGAACTGTTCTCTCCATGTCTTCTATTTGCAACAATGTATATTTCATGAGTGTTTACACATTAAGATTGTTCATTTTTAATCAAGTAATTAACTAAGTTGATAACTTTGGTAGTATTCCTGTTTTAATTATGTTTCATGACTCGACAAGTACAAATTATACGCTCTTGCGTTTTAATTACTGCTCATTCAATTTTGTAAATGTTAGAAACATTTTATTTCTTTATTATTTAATTAACAAGTTGATTTTGATAAATCTATTTATTTACTATTTAACAATAATATTTTTATTTAAGCTACATATTTATTACATGTAATAACGTCCCTTCAGCCTCATGATTGTGTTCTTAAAGAGCTTTCCACTTTTCAGGTCAAAGAACTACCTCTAGGGAGTTCCGCACACCTTCTGGGTATTAAAGTTCTGGACTTTAATAAAGTTTTGTAAAGAACAGGGATAAATAGGGTGAGAATAGGGTGGATACTACTGTAGACCTAAGGACAACCCATCTACTTTGTCAAATCTTATATTGGATGAAACTTATGTTAGACCTATAATCAAGTAATGATATTGTTATATTTAGGACTATTAGTTATAAGATCTACAAAAATGTATAGTATAATGTAATAATGAAATTACATCTAATTTTCGTGTCGGAAACGCTCGGCTTTTCAACGAAATGTTACATGACCTTTTCCAGTTTAATTCAGTTCACCACGAAGAGGTGCTCCACTTCAACCGTTCGTTGAGATTAAAAGGCACTTATGGTGCAATGCACACACGACGGCCGAGAAATAATTAAACATTCTTCTTGTGAATGCGAGTGGCAAAGAAGCAAACAAAGAAAGAGGGTTCAGTCGCAATAAAAAAAAATGGAAACGAAGTGAGAGAAAAGAATGAAGAGTAGTGAAGTAGAAGAGGAGAATGTGTGTATATATATATATATATAAACCGGACGACGGATGCGGATACGAAACGGCGTTACCGGATGTTCAAATATTAATAAATTTTTGCACACGGCGTGTCAGGATCCAGGTCCACCCTTGATGGACGCAAAGCAAATGATAAAACGTGACTGGAACACGGCTTAACGCTGTCACGGGGCAAAAACGGAATAATCGCGTGAAATGCAACTGGGCGTGTAAATTACGAGTGTTCAGAAATCATCAAAAAAGTCGAGATATATCAATTTAAACTATTTACAAGAAAAAAATGTTTTTTATACATTGTATTACTATTTAATAATGATAGCGTTGTTATCCAGTATTACAGATACACATTCTAATTAAACCAATGAAACCTATGATTTAAGACCAGTATCTATATAGTTCTAAATCAAAACAATTTATTATATAGATGGCGCCATTGCTGGATTTGTCAGTAATAGGCTACATTATATACAAATCAATAGTTTAAGTTGAAATTTGAAGCTAAATACTTTCCTATATGATGGCGTTATTAATTAGCATTACAGACACAGTTTCTAATCAATAGTTTAAATTGAAATTTAAAGCTAAATACTTTCC
>NW_017098396.1:125317-186683 GCF_001412225.1 Nicrophorus vespilloides | reverse complement strand
ATTTTTTTGGGGGCAGGTAACCCGAAAAGCGCCGTCCTTAACGTGTTAAATTGATTTAATAAGTTTCGGTAATCCTTGTCACTCATTGCTTAACTTTTGAAAACAGCCAAACAACACTTGTCAAATGTCAACTGTATAACGTCAACTGTCAAACATCTATTATAAAACATCAATTATATAACAACAATTGCAAAGCGTTAACTGTCAAACGTCAATTGTCAAACAGTAACTGTTAAATATAATTTGTAAAACGCCAACTGTCAAATATATCAAATATAAACTATCAAAATCTTACCAGAATGATGGATTTGAAAACAAAACGAAAGTTGAAAGGGATTATCTCTATTTTCTATCATTAGTGAAATTCCACTATATCAGTAAATTGATTTAATAAGTTTCGGTTTTCCAATTAAATTTAATCCTTGTCACTCATTGCTTAACTATTGAAAACAGTCAAACGACACTTGTCAAATGTCAACTTTATAACGTTAACTGTCAAATATCTACTATAAAATATCAATTATAAAACGTTAATTGTCAAACAGTAACTATAAAATGTTAACTGTTAAACATATTTTGTAGAACGTCAGCTGTCAAAGATATCAAATATAAACTGTCAAAATGTTATTCTACAAGAATGATGGATTTAAAAACAAAACGAAAGTAGAAGGGATTATCTCCAAATAAAGATCATTAGTGAAATTCCACGTTTTGTAATTATCTTCTGCACTGGATCCTAAAATTGATTTGACCATCTGCAGGCGAAAGGGGGAAGCATAAAGTGAGCGGATACAGAAGCAATTATCACGTACCGTGGGCAGGGTAACGAAATATGAGATTTTCATCGTAATAGTTTTTTTTTTTCATTTTCATGCACTTCGTTTGTTTTCCATATTTTCCATTTTGTTGTTGTTGCTTGCTCTCTTTTTTTTTTGGTTGTTTTTGTTGATTATGAAGGAAGGTTATAAAGTTCGCTGCGCGAAAAGTTTTAATATTAAAGTGGAATCGCCGGGCTAAAAGCTCCGCCGCGGCTTGGGAACAGTGCGGAAGGCGTGCATTATATTAATTTACGGTTCCTCAGTATCATAATCACATGATTCGTAAATGCGGCAAACTCCTGTGGGAACAAACGTACGTTTGTACCTACGTCTGCCTTTGCCCAACCAAACAGGCCTGGACCTCTCCAGACCCTTCCAGACTACTTCGGAACTAATAAAACTTTGCTTATTTGTTGTCGGTATAGCATAAAATTGCATACATATATATATTTAGTTAAACGTACGGCAGATGTTCCTGTTCATTTGAATATTCAGAGGCATTTTCAGTGGGTGGTTGCTTCTCCTCCCTCTTGTTCCATTTAGAAGCCACACTGGGGGACACATGAATTATGTCTAAATACCATTAGAGAGAGATATAAGTTTAAAACTGTGTACTTAACTACTTATATAGAATTTCCCAATGCTGTATACAACACTAAATAGTGTAACTGCAAGTATTATAAACTATATCTTGTTTATATTCATACGACTAATCATTAGAAAGATTTATGTAACAGTTTTAATTCTCGTAAATTTAATAGAAAAATATAAATTAGATTTACATAAGAATTTAAATTAATTTTAAAAAGAAATCAATTTAATAATTCTATCAATGTTTTCTTTTTACATATTTCCTCTTAAATATTTTCATTTTTTTTTCTTCTAAGGAAAAATACAACTGAATTTTATGAATTCATGTTTCAATATTCATAAAAATAAGTAAAAGGTCAGATATTTTTTAATGAAATATGTATTATGTAAAAATATCAAATTATTTTTCATTTCTTTCTTATTGGAAAATTGTTTTGAGATTCATAAAATAATCGAAATGTCAGATCTTTTTTCTTTTCATTTAATAATTCGAACATTCTTATTATATTTAAATCAAATGAAATGTAGATCTATGAAATTTTATAAAAGTTTCATCATGTTAATGAATTATATTAAAAAAATATATGTAAAAGTATAAAAATGATTATAGAAGTTGAAAGACTTGTAATTCTCATCATGTTTCTTTAGATTAAACCTAGAATTAACAATTGTGTTTATTCGAATGTAATTAGCTTACGTTGAGGGTTAGACACTCTAGTAAATACGTTTTGCAGTTCACGGTTGGTGAGTGTGAACGTTTCGGAATTGCAGTAAATGAGACGTGTGTCTCGTAATGCGGCTCTAATGAATATAAATTATTATTTTGACATGAACCTAAGTCTTTGGCAGAGGGACCCGGAGGGCTGCTGGTAATTATCGTTGACAAGCTCTTAATAATACCTTGTAAATGCGACATGATACCAGCATGAGAATGTTCAACAAAAGACATTAACTAACTGAATAGTTAAGTTGAAACAAAGAGCTAATTGTTGACACCAGCTAAGCGAAGCTTGTCGCGAAACTTTCAACAAGTTAAAAACCGGCGAAGGGTGCGGGTCCCCTGCACCGTCTGATGGAAAGGGTCTCTTCGCCTTGCCGGAACACTGGCGCAGATCGCCCTAAGTAAATATAAATTATTTACAAGAATGGCGAAGTTTCGAAGCTCTCCATCCCTGTTGCTTCTAGTTATTATCGCAGGCGCGAGATCCCGCTCCCGTTACTTCCTCCACTTCTTCTTCCTCTGCTAGCAGCAAATATTTACATATCAAAAACTTACCCTTAGCGCCGCAAAATGCACCCGTATTCCCTGAAAAACAACAAAATAAAACAGTATAAAAACTCTTTCCCTCGAATTGATAAGGATGCACATGCGGGACAGCCGAGGAGACGTAATTGCTTTTTGTTTAATTAAATCGAGGATGCGCTGGCTACAATAAAGTCTCTTTCTTTAATTAAAGAACATCCCTAAAAAAAAGCGAGAGTAAAACAAAATGAGGGAATGATGAAGGAGAAGAAGGAGGTATTCAGGGATGATGCGCAATGAAGCCGTTAGCGCGAATTAACCTTTAAGCCTTTTTGGTTTATGTAAAACATTAAAAAAGTGTCTTTAGTTTAAAGGTCGCAGTGCGGCAGCAATTATACCGGAAGTGTGGCGTTCGCCTGTTTTTAACAACCACCATAACTCATACGTAAAACGGTCGCATTAAGTCGCTTTAGGTGTGTGTGTGCGAGTGTACATGTACAACTATACTCTCTTACGTAAGCGTATATATATAAAATACTGGGTCCACAGGATCGACCCGCCGCGGGTCTCGGACCCGGACAGATTTATGCCCTCCTCTCGACCCTAAAGTAAACACAGGACACGTACGGGTGGTTAATTGCTAAAATGGAAACGCATGCAGAGAATACCTCAATCCCTATCGCTACGAATGCACCCCTCTCTAAAACAGCGTTAATGCTGTCTCAAAGTCTCAATCTCAACGTTATTCACCCTCGGTAACAAGAAAAAAAAAACGCAAAGCTTCATCAATTGCAAAAAAGGGAAAGCCCTTTAAGGACTTAAGGACGATTATTATCGTAATTACTTTTAAATCTACGTACAGGATAGTGTTTCGTAATTGTTTGGGTTGAAAATGCTTTTGTGGTAGTTCATGCTGTCTGTGAGCTGATACTGTTGGCTCGGTCTACAACATAGAGAGAGAGAGAGAGAGAAAAGGGATTTCGGTCGTCAGATTCGGTTTACTAATTACGAAACTCAAATACCGTGCAATAATTAAGGCAAACCGATACCACGAGAGACCACACATTGCAAACCGCCGCTGATGTTAATAAAAATAACCGAAAGATCACACAAATAGTATTATTCAATTATACAACAATTACGTAAAAATAATGTTTGTTTCCTTGATTTGGTTCAATTAACTTTTTTAATTATATAAAACATTGATTATGTAAGAAATTTCCAACATATATTCAACTTTTGACTATTTTATTTGTTTTCTATTATCTAATTCTTAAAATTTTCAATTTATTTTTGGAAATAATTGAAATTAATATTGAAATTATTTTCACATCATGATTTTATTTAATCATATTTATTGTAATCATATCATATGTAATGTACACTTATTTCAAAATGAAATTAGTTTTATTGAATTTCTTAAGAATTGTTTTTTTTTATGGAAATTTGTATGTAATTTGTATGATATAATAAATATAGAATTTTGTTCTTCATTCAAAACGAAAATGGTTTCTTGGTAATCTGATTTAAAAGAACATTTAAATAAATGCTTGGTGTATTATGCAAATGTTATTATCTTGGGTTTTCCTTTAGATTAACTCCGCGATACACGTCAATAAAGGTATGAACTGTTTCGCGTTCGCATAATTCGGCAATTTGCTAACCTGTGGATTTCAGTTGCACTGTGATTCCTTATCCTTTGATAATTATATAGCAAATAATTGGTAGTATTTTGATTGTGAATGAATCAAGTGAAAAGTAATGATATGAATGAAAAAAATAATTTAAGGACGAACGTAATAGAAAAATTGGTTTGATTTTTAAATAATTATAATTATAAATTGGAAGAATGAACATAGAAGAAAAATGATTTGTTTGTTGAATATTCAAGTGAATGAATTGGAAATTGTGAAAATTCAATGATTGTAATATTTGAAAGAAGAAAGTATAAGAATAATGATTTGTTTGTTAAATATTGAAGTGAATGAATTGAAAATTTTAAAAATGCAATGATTGAAGAAAGATGAAAACGTTTAAGAAAAATGGTTTCTTTGTTAAATATTGAAGTGAATGAATTGGAAATTGGAAAAATGCAATAATGTAATAATTGAAGGATGAAAGTAAAAGAAAAATTATTAGTTTTTTTTTTTAATATTGAAGTGAATTTGGAAAAGAATTAAATAATTGTATTATGTAATAATTTAAGGAATAACGTAAAAGGAAAATTATTTGTTTGTTAAATATTCAAGTAAATGAATTTGAAATAGGAAAATGCGATGATTGTGTTACGTAATGATTTTAATAATTCCTAAGATCCTAAAGCAATAATTGAAGAAAAATCGTAAAAAAAAATGTTTGTGTGCAAGATGAATTGGAAAAAAGTAATATGTAATAATTTAAGGATGAAAGTAAAAAAAAGAGTTGTTTATTAAATATTCAAGTGAATGAAATGGAAAAGACATGTAGGGCGAAGAGATTGATTTATGCAACGAATGTAATAATTTAGAAAAGAACATAAAAAAAAGATTTGTTTTTTAAATATTCAAGTGAAATAATTAATAAAAAAAAGTAATAATTGAAGAAAAAAATGTAAAATATTAATTGTTTGTAAAATATGCAAGTGAATGAATTGGACAATATATAATTTCAGGAACAATGTGAAAATCTGGTTTGTTTATTAAATATGCATAAAATTATTATGTAATAAATGAAGAAAATGTCAAAAAACATATTTCTTTATTAAATAAGAAATAAATACAATAAATGAATGTAATAATTTAAGGAAGAAAATAATAAAATGATTATGATGTTTGTTAAATATCCAAGTGAATGAAATAAAAAACTGAATGAATATATTTCTTAATTAATGTAATAGTTTGAAGAAGAAAGTAAAATAAAAATAAGTTGTTTTAGGACAACGAAAAATATGTTTTCAATTTAAACATTGGACGAAAACAACTATTAATTATGAAGCTATTAAGGAAACGATTTTAGTTCTGAAATTGATGCGAACTTTAGGGTTACGTAAGATTTAGCAAGGAAGAGAAAAGGGAATTGCGAACGGGTGAAGAGATCCGGAGGCCGTTAATAATCTTATGAAATGGAGCTTTAGTGCTTTAATTTATTATAATGTTCTTTCTCGGACCAGTGGGCGAGTTGCCAAGAATAATGCGATGCAAAAGAAATGATCAAGTTTGAATATCCTTAGAACAAAAAAAAAACAGGAGTATATTTTATAAATACGAAAAAAAAATCTTTGGTAAAGGAGAGACCTAATGAGACTTCCTGAATATTTCATAGGCCAAAAAATCCCTTTTGTTGGATATACCTTTTTTTTCACTCTCCTGGAGGGCGGAAGGAAGGAGCCAACATTTGAATAATGAATTCCCCTTCGTCGACCCTCATTAAAGTGCGAGATTGCCGACCATTTAGAGCTGTTTCTGTCTTTTTTTTACAGTGAGATCCCGGAAAATGAAGTAAGCGTCCGAGAACGGGGACGGCTGTTCGATGTGACCGCAACGGCGACGATGACCGCCCTCGAAGGGCCCGAAGAGTTCGGTTGCGAACTTCGCATCCCTCAGGCCAACTACACGAAGCGGCAGGAAACTGTTTTCTTTCCTGGTGAGTAACACAATTATAAACATTCTAATTGCAATAATATAACCAATGATTAAAAATTAATTACATAACAATTTTGATATGAAAATTATTATAATATGACGTAATCAATCATACATAATTTTTGGACTATACCACTATTTAGCTAAATTTAGAAGACTTTAGTTTTCTAAATTTAAAAACCATACATTTTTAACAAAATTAAATCCAAGTATCATAGGTTTACATTTAGATTATTTTTAACCTTTTGAAATGTGGCAAATATTTTAAATTTTACAATCAAATTTAACTAAGTTTATAATTTTTAAACTTAAATTTTTACAAATTTATTTTTCTATTCATAAATGAAGTAAATGATGATTGAAAATAGATCTAATATAATTTTGAATTATTTTTTTTTTGTAATTCGAAAGATATAAATAAATAAATAAATAATTAATGCATATATTTTCAATGAAATATTATAAAAACGAATAATGTATGGAATAATTCAAAGGTTGGCTATAATCCTGATTGTAAATCGTTAATCTACACTTGTAATCCTTTGATAATTGCCCTCTTATTCGTACTATGTGGGAGCAGAAAATGGAATCAATTTATTTGTACAATATAATCACATTTTCTGATCATGATAATCCATTTTTTTTATACCCAATCAATTTAAGCGTATATTTTTTGTAATTAAAAAATTATAATTGAAAAATGCTGGTTATTTACAGTAATATAAGGACATTTTTGTCACGAAATAACAAAATTAAACTCTTCTTGAATCTATTATATAATAACAAAATATTAGGGTTTAAGAAATGCATTCAATTATTTTCTTTTCAATTTGAATATTTCAATGTCTATTAAAAACTTCATTTTTGTTCAATGTTTAATGGAAATTGGTTATTTCCATTTTACATAATAAATTAAATATAAAAACAATATGTACAATTTTTAAATTATACCAATTTTCAAAATGTGGATTTAATCAAAATTTAGGCTTTACGTATGCACACTGATAGAATTCAAAAAAATCGCATAAAAAAGAACCGCACAAAAACAGGTTCTGCTGTATGTATAAATTAATCATTGATTATAATATAAGGATGTTTATGAAAGGAAGAATATTTAAATTTGTATAATTGATTAAATTTGAAATTTTAACTAAATTTCTTTAATGAAGATATGGTCCAATCATTAATTATCATTATTTTTAGAAGTATAAATTAACTTATTGATTCCTGTAATATAAGGATGTTTATGGTAGGAACAATATTTAAATTTGTATAATTCATTCATTAAATTTGAAATTACAACTGAATTTGATGAATGTAAATTGGGTATAACATCGGTTATATAATCGAAAAAAAATGTATGTTTGAAATAACGAGGAATACCGGGCACGGCGAGAACGCTGCAGGCTAGTAAAGTGGCATTAAGCGAAACCGAAAATCGTATGAATAAATTATGAGTGCTTAATCTGCGAGCTTCTCACTGAAGAACTGGGGACCACCCCTCGAGCTTCCGTCTGTTTCTCTTCCGCAATCAACGCAGACATCTGCCCGGGACTCTATGAAATATTCATGTTTCTAGCTTTTCTTCCTCCTTTTTCTTTTATATAATTTTTTTTTCATACTCTCCATTCCATTCCCTCGCCCTTCGTCCACGATACAGACTCCACTTTCAGCTGCGCCCTGTACTAGTTTGTTTTTTTCCTCCCTTTGCGTGTAAACGATTTCCCAAATAACGCCCATAACAGTTAAAAAGTTTATTTATTTATTTTTATACTTCCCGCTCTGAAAATTAATTCTCTTAAGATGAGCGTAAACTTTCAGTTAATATTCTAACTGGAATTATTGTGAAAGCGGAAAGAAATAACTGCGGTCTACCGATTTCCCGTTTTTGCACATTTAACTCGTAAAACTTTCCTCCGAAACATTATTTAAAGTACGAAACTATTTCTATTTTGTTTCGGATTTCATTATTTTATTTATTTTTATTTTTTTGTAACTGGAAAACATTTTTACTGTTTCACATTTCCATTGCCGTCCGTCCGGAATTTAGAAATTATATCAGGATTTTATATTTATATTTATTTTTTTCATTCACGCACGAGTTAATCTTTTCGCGAAATTAAATATCTCGAACGAAGGCATTGTTCTCGGTCAAATTTTCGCATACATCACGTAATATGTATACCAGTAAACGTCCAATTTCGGATTCCAACCGTTTGTTACACAAATAAAACGTGGACACGTGTATTAAAACACAGCAGATACGTTGAATTTCACTAATCTTTTCAAATCGAATAGAAAATAAGTGTAGATTTTGATTTTTTTTATTAGTAGAAGATATTTTTTGTAGTTAGTACTGAAACTTACTTTTTGTTCAATTTGAATAAAAATTAAGAGTGAACAAGGGATTTATATGGAATTCGCATAAGATGTAAATCCTTAATATTAAAGAAGTGATTTATATGCATTTACTATTGGATTTCTATTAGATTTTTTATTCAGAATACTACTGTAACACGATGGGTGAGATCGTGCACTAAAGCAAATTAACAAATCTTCCGATACACCGAATTACATATAAAACAGTAAGTTTGAAATCTTTTAGACAAAAAAGTTATATCATATCAATTACACTTGGAAAAACATTAGTTTCACAAACAAAATGTTATGTAATTACAATTATTGTTTCTTTTCTAATATGTCTTTTCAAATAATGGATTTTTACGTATAATACCAAAAGAAAATATTCGAATTACACATAGAAAACAGTAATAAAGTCTTGAAAACTTATTACAGTAAAACTTCGCTTAACGAGTACCTGGCATAACGAGCATTTCGCTTAACGAGCAAAATGAATTCTAAGAAAAATGACTCGCTTAACGAGTGACGGTGAGAAGTCCCGGATTTCGCACCTTTTACATGACTTTTGAAACTTGTGTACACGAATTATGTGTATTTTTTGAATATCTTAATCATCTTCTATTTTCTTTGTTATCTTTGTTTAAAGACGATACTTTGCAAATATATAATATATATAATTTGCTGTTTGCTGTATATTGCTTTATATAAACAAATGTTAAAAGTATACAGAGACGTCCAAGTCCCAAAATTGATACGCATTATCGTAATTTACATTAGTTTATATGGGAAACGTGTTTCACTATACGAGTATTCCACTGTATTATGTAAGTTAAAATAATGGAATGAGTAAAATATTTGTACCCGGAACATAATTAAAGTTGCACCTGGAAAACAGTATTAAAGTTTTATAAAGAGAATATTATGTAATCAGATTATATTCTAATATTTCTTGAATTAATGAATTGAATAAAATATATTTATCTAATATAAAATAACTCTATTTGGACCTAAAAACAAAATCTTATAAACTAAAAACAAACAAAATTGTTTTTTTTTAATATTTATTTAAATAATAGATTGAATACAATATGTTCATTCGAACGTTTCTGACAATTCCATAAAAATCAAACTCGTACAAATATTTATATAGAAAAAATTACACAATTCTATTGTAATGAAAACAATAAACGAATTTTATTTTGAATATATGGCATATTTAAATGGAGCTTGTATGTGTGTGTGTTGTGAATATTTTTTACTGCGGAACAAAAAACACTGTGACTGAATTTATTTTAAACACGTGGAACTAATTTAATTTGTTCCAAATAAATGTGCGTTATTCGTTTGTAGCTATTGCAGAAATGTTATTCATAAATATATTTTTTATTATTAAATAAATAGGATCGTTTTGTTTTCATGACACAATTTTATATTTACTCAAAAATCGTTATATTTAGTTTCAGTTAATATAATAATAACGTTAAAATATCTTTTCAATCTTGTATACTATTTTTTATTAATAGTCAAATTCAGAATTCGATTTATTTCAAATCTAATTGGAAATAAGTATAGGTGTTGCATTTTTTTTATTAGTAGAAGGTAAATTTTATAGTTAATACTACATTTTTATCAATTTAAATGATTTTTTTTTTGAGAAAAATTTGCATAAATGAATCTGGTTTATAAATTAATCTATAAATTTAATAATCTTATCAAACGTCTTGTAATACAATAACAATATTAGAGAGTAAATAAATATATGTATGGCATTTCTATGATATTTCTATGTTATTTATACAATACAATTTATTCCATCAGTATTAAACATATAAATATATACATTGTCTATGATATTGTCATACATTTTCCATAAGATTTTTATCCACAATAGTAAGCAAGTGAATTCCATGAATTTTCTATAAAAAAATGAGATTTTTTTATCTATATTTCTTAATTCGATCATTTTTTGCAATTCTTTTATAAAATACAGTGAGAATAGTATAAATATATGAATAATTGATGGGTTTATATATAAATGAATCTATAAATTTATCAAACGTTTTACGCATTTTATACAATAAGAAATAAGATTTCAGGTTAGAAATAATTTTTTACAGTTGAAATTATTGTAAAATATCTCTAAATGAAATAATTGTGGATGCGCGGGCTTCAATTTATTTATTTTTTCTAATGATCTGTAATATACTACATTACTACAGATTACTTCTAATTATAATAAAAATCCAGTTTTAAAATGTATTTTCTTTGCAGTTGAATTTATTGTAAAATATCTATAAATTTATGTATAATTTCAGTTTATAAAATTATTAGTTAATGAAATAATTGTGGATGCGCCGGGTATCAATTTATTTATTATCTAATGATCTGTAATATAATAAAAGTAATTATCATTAGATTCCTATAAGATTTTTATCAACATTAATAAAAAAGTTATTTGCATGAGTTTTCTACAGGATTTTTATTAAAACAATATGATATTTCTATCTATATATTTCAATTGGATCTATTTTTGGAAACTTACATTGAGAATTTTATAGATATATGAATAATTGATATATGAACTATTACAGATTACTTCTAATTATAATAAAAATCCAGTTTAATTTTTTTTTCAGTTGAAGTTATTGTAAAATATCTATAAATTTGTGTATAATTTCAGTTTGTAAATTATAAATTAATGAAATAATTGTGGATGCGCCGGGTTTCAATTTATTTATTTGTAACAAAGTAATAAAAGTAATAATAACACATAAATAAACTTAAACTATAATTTTTTAATTTAATTATAAAAATGTAAATTTTGATATATATAAACGTATATATGTACGTATATATGTAAATTTTGATATATAAACTAAATTATAATTTTCTATTAATATTTTAATAAAAATGAATGCTCCAGGTTTATATAGTTAATAATGCAAAAACGGTGAATTAAATATAATATTAATAGAAATACTAAAATTATTAAATATTTCATTACATAATAAGAAATATAAATGTCTTCGACCGATGATACAAATCCAGCCAAGGTGAAAGCAAAAATTGACGAAGATCCAAGAATGATTTAGGCCATGGATTTATCGTAAATATTAAATTATCACTTTGGCTGCACATGCGCCCACTCATACTCCTGAAATAACCAACAATTTTAGCTCTGGCTTCAATGAAATTTGCCCAGCACCTTATTATATCGACCTAGCGCCTTGTGAGTTCTGGTTATTTCCGAAAATAAAAAAAAATGCAGAAATAGTCTTCAGTTCCAATGAAGAGATGATATTTCCAATTACAAAACAAATCATTTTTGAATACAATATAAAGATTACATTAAAGTACCAGCAAGTATTTAGGTCTACTTCACGTCTCTTTATAATTTAAATAGTGATATAAATATACTTATAGCTACCGGCAGACAACAAAGGGTTAATATGTTTCAATAAATATATACTATCAATATTGTATATTTTTGAAACGCTTTGAAAGTAGTGAGCGTACATAATACATCCATTTTTTTTCTTTTCTCTATAATATTATTTTTTTTATGTCGTTTGCTCTCGTGCCAGATACTTGTTATGCCAGATATGGGAGACAATTCTCTCACTTAAGTGAGCTTCTCTCTCGCACGGATCCCAAAAGCAAATTCGCAACGGCGGAAATATTGTATTGCATATTGAATATCGACATCGCATCATATATGTGTGTGTGATATCGAAGGCGATATATATTCAGTTCCCAAGATGCACGCTTCCTCTAACAAAATAGAAAAATTTCGCAGCCCTCCCGGGTTTATTGCTTATTTTTCGAAGACATCTTCGATTCGCTGCACTGTACAAAACGAGACGAGTCACACACGAAACGACATTTTAATTAACTTTGTAATTATTTCTCAATCAATCAATCAATAAGTGGTAATTATGTAACATTTATATTTAGATAATTCATATATTATTACAAACTAAATGTACATTATATTGAACACTTTATACTGATATAATTTTAATAGCAGCAATTACACTCCACTACTATTATATAATACATTCTCATTAATAATTAGAAGCTTCATTAGAGTTAACATTGATTTGCGAAACTAATGTATTACATTAATTAATAATAATTACTACCACAACATAATTATAATATTATAAATTAAATATTATTTTATTGTACATGTTAGTTACAGTACAATTATTAAAGTAAAATTCAAGATTTATTGTTTCTTTTTGTATTTACTACATATTTTTTTTGATATTAGGGTTTATACAAAAAGGTACTTAATAAAACCGGTTTTTGAATCTCAGTTTTTATACTAAACCGGTTTGAAGCGGTTTTTGAATTTTCAGAAAAAAAAATAGGGAGGAACGTTTTTTAGTGTATTTTACATAACAATAAATCGTAACATTAAGACTTAATACTTTTCCAATTATCTGTTTGTTTTATAAAACTTTGTATTTAGCAATATTCCTGTTTTATACAAGAGTCGATTGTATGTCCAAATTTTTATGTTTTTAATGAAATAATTAAAATATTTAATTTCATATTAAAATTCTAGGCTCAAAAACCGGTTTTTTATTGGATAAAACCGGTTTTAGAATTATATAAGTTTGTTAATAAAACGGGTTTCATGAATTCATAATTTGTTTTATCTGCGTTATTTTTTCTTTTACTAATCATATTAGAATATAATTATTAATGAAATATAAAGTAATATAATTATATATTTAACAATTAATGTTTTTTGTAAATTAGATGATAATAATTATAAATTAACAAATCTTAGATTTAATAAGTTTATGTTAAATTTAACTAAAATTTTGTTTGATTTAGTGATAGCGTTGAGTGCAGACATTATGTTATTATTAGGTTCTAATTCCTAATCGATCGCAGCCTACAAACATAATTCTGCACTTAGTGAATGCACTAGGTCGTGTAATATAGATTATGTAGTAGTTTCTTGGCTTGCAATTGAACAGAATCATTAGCTTTCATTAAATTTCTACTTACCAAGAACAAGCGATTATTCGATAACAGCTGGAATCTGTAATAGCAATAACAGATTCTACACTTTATACACAATCATCCCATAATTTACAACTATCATTAAATACAACTTTATTTACAATTTCATTCATAAAAAAACAAAAATATTTAGAATTGTCATTAAGTGCAATTTACATAAGTAAATAGTATTTTATAATCAATGAATGAATTGAGGTGTTTACTATAAAATATTATAAAAATTGGGTGGTAAAGAGTAGGAACAGTAGGTTTGGTGGTAAAAGTTGTGAAAGAGGGGGACGCTTGTTGGGATTAGTGAAAGTTAGTTAGGAGATAAGGCAAATGAGATTTGGCTTTGGCGGGATTAGAATCGTTCCATAATAAGTGGCGCAATATTAAATGCAAATAATTTATGCGCGCTTAATTACGGAGTTCTCGCGTTTGATTTAAAGGGAGTGAGAATAAGGGAGATGAGGGTTGGTTTCAGCTCTGAGCCCTTTGCGAAATGCCCTTCCCCCACATCAGCCGTTCTAATTTCGGTTTCGCCAAACTCTAAACGCGCGAAAGTGAAATTTACTATATTACGTAATTGGTTTCGGCGGTCTGCGGCCGCCATTTGGACCCATTACCATAATAATAGTTAAATTAGTTCAAGTGTCAACAGAGCTTGGATCAATGGGAAGGTTGGAGTAGGAAACAGGAGAGTTTCAGTGCAGCAACAAACATACATTTCGATACATAAAATATTAAAATCGCGACTGTCTTCGAAATGATATCTCGGCCGGAAGCGGAAACAAAATAAATAATTTATTGCAAATTTATATGAAGGAAAGAAGAGAGTGCACAAAGAATGAAAGAAAAAAAAAGAAAGAGATGCGAATCGATCTTTCGGATTGGCGGAGGTGGAGGAATGTAACAAACTTTTACGACGCGTAAAGAATGTCTGATGGAACATTTTACGTCGCGCCGAAATTGAAAAAAAAAACGAAGAAGTTTAGGCGCGAGGTTCAGCGATGTAAGCGAAGGATGGAGCACGACTTTATTAATATTATTATTATTAATAATAATAATAATAAAAAAAGGGAATTCATCATTTTTATATTAGCGCTTGTGTAACGGAAATTTATTGTTGGGCAAGTTATAAATTTGGATTAAAAATATATATAAAAGATAGAGAAGAAAATGGAGTTAGTTGCTCTTTCTTGTTCTATGTTAAGGGTATCATAATAAAGCCATCTTTATCATCATCAAACGTCGATTCCGTTCGGAAAGTTCCATGGCGCGACGGGTTTAAGTGTCGAAATGATTGAGTCGGTTTTACGTTTGATGCCGTCATCCCCCCGGGGGTCCCCGGTTACAATAACAGCCAATAAAAGTTGACGGAAATGAAAATTAAAAGGTCGTAAAAGGTCGTAATGAAAATCTATGTACACACATACATGTATGAACACATAAAACACTTACGTTCGGCCAATTAATATCGCACGTGCGACGGCCGGACAACACCGGAAATTTGCCGCCCTCCGATTTCATTCATATCCATTCGTATACAGGGTGAACATATCAAATATTTACGGATCGTTTAGATTTACATGAATGAAGAACGTAAAATTGTATCATTTCTAAACCAGTTTGTAAAGGTTGGAAGTTTACAGGTCAAATTTTATTGCCTATTATCCCAATTATGATTTTAGTATCTTGTTCTAATAAGTTATAGATAATTTTGTCCCATTTTGTCTACAATTATCTAATTAGAAACCGCATATAAAATTGACTTTAAGACAGAATAAAACTTATGACTAAACTTTTTTTTTTACTAATAATCTACATCAGTGGTTCCCAAACTTATTTGGCCTTATTTTCCAGAAAATATATTACACAACACCCCTTTGAAATTACTGTTTTTTAAATTTCAATAGCAATTAAACAGAAATATTTATGTGTTAATGCGCTCACTTTTTCAATCACTGATCTACGTATATAATTCCATAGTTTTCTAAAGTATTCATAAACCCTGATTATGAATACTTTTCATAATTTTTCATTTTTATTTTGTAAATAAAACAATTGTATTGGAAACTTTTGCTATTAATAATCTGCATCTTTATGAATATATAGTTTTATAAAAGATTAATAAGCTCCGATTATAATTAAGACATATTTAACGATTTACAAGGACCTTGAGACGTTTTCTTTCATTAAAAACTTAATAATATTCTTTTAAAAAAAATTGACTGCATTGTTTAAACATCTAATTAAATTTCAAATTAACAGATGATTTTAATTATACCGCAAATAATTAATTGAAATGTAAAAAGCTTTAATAAAATCACACAATTTTGGCTATTTTTATAACTACATTTTAATTGAACCACCCTGTATATGCATATTTTGCATCATCCCTCGGCATTCCACATATCATATATTTTTTTGTGCTCGCACTCACTATTTTTTTTTGTTCCCCGGTTTTATCTGGGTTGCCGCAAGTTTTTTTTTTTCGTTGTATTTCCTTGTTCGTTTTTTTTTCCATATACTTTTTTTTTTCGGTGCGGTTCGTGGGGGCAGCGCCCGCATTGCCGCCAACCACCGCCACCTCGACCTCACCCCGTTTACTCTTTTTTTTTTTCATATTCGCAGTTCAGACGAGGGCCGCATCCAGAGGCATGATTAATGGCTGGGGGGTTAAATTAAGCTATGACCTATTACTCCCATTATTACCGGCATTAAATCAGCCCATCCATCCCGAAGTGTATTATTAATAAATTAGTCTCGGCCATATCTAAGATGTACGGCCTGGAACCGTTTCTTCGAGGTATTAAACAGTTTATGGCCTAAATATTAACCACCTTTATGTATCCCTGAATACATGACGAACGGTCTATTATGCATTCAATTATTCCGTATTATAAATACCCATTCATATACTTAAATTTATATTCTAAACGTTTAACAATGAAATTTTAAAGCAATTTGTTCACTATGTGATACTTTACAAGTTACTTGTAATAATGCAAGTTCTTTTTATGCGGTTTTTATTTCTAGAAGCATTTTTTTTTTAAATAACTATTTTAGGCCATTTTGACACGTTTTGACACAAATTAGCAAACCATTATATCGAAAAAGATGATAATTCTGAACGAGCATTCAAGTTTCAACGCGAGCTTCAGAATTGCATTTCTGGATATCAGGAATTGTACAAAAAAATAGCAAAGCCATCGCAAAGTTTAATCACTGATTATATTGTCAAAGGGAAAAAATCAACATGCGAAGTTGAGACTAATTTTACTTGTTGAAGAATCATTATCTTCAGGACATAGATCTGAAATGCTGACTATCTCTTCTAGTGATGAAAGTGATTTCGAACCAGTTCGCAAATTATGCCGACCACTCTCATATAGCGACGATAATTCTAAAGAAAAAAATGTGAAAAAAGATTAACTTTCATAAAAAATTTCTGTATTTTTTTTTATAAAATTTTTCCGTATAAATTTGGAAGGAATATGTTAAGATTATATTTTTCTGAAATTTAATAAACTTGTCTATGATTGATTAACGTTTTTATAAAATTATGAATAAATATTTCAGAAAGAATATAGTAAAACTAATTATTTTTCTGAAATTGAATAAACCCTTGTTTATGCGATTTTCGGTATACTGTAACTCATTGATTTAGTTTTATGCGGTTTTAAAAAATTATGGAACATATCCTTTATTTTTATACTTGTGTCTAGTCCTTTTTTGTGCGATTTATTTTTATGCGTTTTCCTGTGGAACGTATCTACTACATAAAAAGAGAACCAAGTGTGTTTCACTTAGATTATTAATAAAAGAAACATAATTGTTTGAGAAATAAACTATGTATATATACTACTATATACTTAGAAATATTACTTGTTGCATAATTTCGTACCAAATATTTTATAAATTATTAATATTAGGGAATATTATTATAAAACTATTATTTTTGACACACAAACTCAACTATTTTCTGAAGAAGAAAATCAGCAATATTACATTTTTTTAATTATGCTCTTTTCAGACCTTTGACCAATTAGTTTTTCAGTGACTAATTTAGTTTTAAGTTTAGAATTCTTACTAATAAATCGTGTAATACAAGAAACATAATTGTGAGAAATAAACTTGTTGTTTTTTTTAATTATCTTCTTTTTTGAGCTATGACCAATTATTTTTCAATGATTAATTTGATGTTAAGATTTGATTTCAATAAATCGTGTAAATTTTGAATTTTATTTTATATTGCAATGAAATAAATGAACATTAAACGTAACAAATTAAATTTATTAATCTTGTTCAAATTATTAATTTTTTTTGAATAAAATGAAAATTGATATAAGTTTAGTTTGGACGTATTAAGAAAAGATGTAAAAAAATATAACATAAACTTTGTAAATTAACATTTTTAAATCTTGTAATTATTAATTATTTTTTTACTATAATAAGAATTGGTATAGTCATAAAAACTCAAGTATTTGTTTAAACAAAAATCAGAACGTTTCTTTTTTGTAATTTTTTTTTTAATTATCCTCTTTTCTGACCTTTGACCAACTTAACACCAATTTAAGTTTTGATTTCAATAAATCGTGTAAATATTAAATACTTCTTATCCTTCCTCGTTTATTAAACGCAACAAATTAAATTTATATATCTTGTCCAAATTATTAAAAAAATATATTACTAAAATGAGAATTGGTATAAGACTCTTTTCGTAATACGTCTACATTAAGAAAAGAGATGTAAAGAAAAAAAAAATATAAAATTTTCCGGATTTTCATTATTGCAATTTGTGTAGCTAAACTCAAGTCCATAAACTATCCTCGGTATGCTCTTAATCTTATATAAGACCATTACGTTGGCTAGGATGTGAGAGATTAAAGATAATGGTGTTGATTATTT
Source organism: Nicrophorus vespilloides (assembly GCF_001412225.1). Taxonomy (NCBI): domain Eukaryota; kingdom Metazoa; phylum Arthropoda; class Insecta; order Coleoptera; family Silphidae; genus Nicrophorus; species Nicrophorus vespilloides. The sequence continues at coordinate 168,120 of NW_017098396.1, read as the reverse complement.
TGTCTGGGAGGAGTGAGAAGAATCTGGGTCGTTCCCATAGCAATGGATCGTTACGCTATGTACCCTATTTATTCCTTGTTTTTATTTTTTATTTTGGCTTGTTTTTTTCGTTACTTTTGTAGTGGTTTTTGTGGGAGAGAAGAGTAAGCCGCGCTCCCGCGGAAATCTGATGGTCGAAATGTAAATTTCTAATTGCGATTTTGTAAATCCGGCAATTTCTATTCCATTGCATATGCAATCAGATAGTGTGGAAGCGGCACCAGCACCGCCGTCGCCGCCTCCGGCGTTACTGCTAAACTATACAAAAATGCGAAGAGAACCTCACTCCCATCCGAGGTTTCGGATTACATAAATTCCTCGTGTAACTGAATACACTGCCTTAATATGGAATACATCAGCGGCAGAAGCATTTGGAGGAGGAGACAGCAGCAGCAACCAAGGAGAAGGAAATAAAAGTAGAGAAGCGGCGGCGAGGAATAGACGTAAACGCATTTTGCAGTTCACGAGAGGATAATCGAATCATATTCCAGGGTCCTTGTGATCCCGCCCAGTGACTGTCTAACTTAATATTTAGAAAACGACAACATCGTTTTCTTTCCTTCCATCCTCTACTTTTTCTTTTTCTCTTCCTCTTCTGTTAGTGCTTTTTCCTCCTGCTGCTTGCGCACAGGGACGGAAAATTACCCGAGATAAAAAGTTTTAAACGCGTAAATTTCATATCAACTTTACAAAACTGAGCGACGTTCCCTTAAGGGCTCCGACCGTTTTAAGCGCTAGCATATACAAACGCACCGCTTCGGTAGCTTATTAAAAACACGTTTGTGTATGTGTATGTTTAAAGAGAGTAGAAAGAAGAGTCCTTCATCCTCTCTGCATCCATATTTTCCTTACTTTTCATAAATTTTGTTTTTGTTTTTTCCTTTTTCGTTAATAACATTTTTTTTAATAAAATTGGAATTGGGATGTCTAGTCTAGTCACATTCACTAAAAAACGACGCAAAGGAAAATAAAACAAGTACGAAACTCTATAATGATAGAAAAAATATATATGTTAACTAATTATTTCCTAACATGATTTAAGTCTATTCATTTTTATATTTCAATGTTTCATTTAATTTAGACAAATACAATTTTTTTTTCAACTTTCGTTGACTTTTCATACTCTAATGTTTTATATTATGTAACTTTATCATTCGACAGGTACTCCCAGTTAGATACAAATATATGTTTTCGGAATTGGAAATTGGGATGTCTAGTCACATTCACTAATGAGCGAAGCAAAGGAAACTAAAACATGTATTATATTCTATTATGATTAAAAACATACTATTAAAGCATCAAAGCTATTACAAAAAAATGATCTAAAATATATTAATATTAAGTAAAAATAATTATATCTTCTAGTATTGAAGTATAGAATTTAAAAGTTTATTTTTTAAGTTGCTGTTGATTTCCATATGTTTTTGTGTTAACTAATTGTTTCCTGGCATGTCTGGCATGTTCATTTTAAGTAAAAATTTTAAGTTCGTCGTTTGACAATTATATAAAGAAAAACTTCTACTGTTCAGTAGTGGAAAATTACCCCAAATGGGGTACAAATATTTAGGAGTAATAATAAAGTTTACTAATTCAAATGTTTTATTTTATTTGAATTTCAAAATCTGTGAAAACTTTCAAAATTGCACATAATAAGGTTATAGGTAAAAAAGAGGTAATTATTAATTTTTGTAAACTTAAGTACAAATTTTATGCTGAATTTGTATGGAAGCAATTTTTTTTCAACATTCGTTAACTTTTCATTCTCTAATATTTTATATTATGTAAGTTTATTAATTGACAATTATATAAATAATAATTAAAGGTAAATTATCCCCAATGGCATACCAATATATTTTTTTTGGTATTAATGAAAAAGTTTTACATGTTGCAAATTATTGTATGCCAAAAGCTGTAAAAACTTCTAAAATTGTACATAAGGACACAAACAAAACGCTTTTGCTGCTTTTTGCACAAATTTATCTATGAAATAAAGTAGGGTCAATAGGAAAATGCTTAAATAAAATAATTTAACAATAAAATAAATAAACTTTATTAATATTTAATGAAATGATAAATTGAATTATCATTTTCTTTAAATAAAATTATGAAATAAGTCTAGTGTAGTCGTATTCACCGAAGCGAAGAGATGAATAAAAAAAAAACAAGAAAACCTGGAAGAAATAAGGATGTTATAAAAATTCGGAATTGTGCAGAAGGCGATACGCGAATATAAGAATGTTGCAGGGAATACAGTATATTAGTTGGTTACTTGGAGCGTAAAGAATTTATATTTGCCATCGCTTTCCCGCGAATCGCGTTACGTAATCTAATAAAACTCCCACATGAATACCAGATTATACCTCACATAGATATACGTTTCGTATATAATGCGGGCACGTCGTGATCCTCGCAAAGCCCTTAATTGTCCTAAACGTTGGACCCTTTATATTTTATATATATATATAGAAATATATATATGTATGTATGTTATATACACAATTTTGGTCGGTTACTTGCGCTCCGCTTGAGTTTATAATATTTCCTTTTCCCGTCCCGTTCGAAATGCGAAAGAGGGTGGAGGTGGAGGAGGAACAGCGCAATCCCGTTGGCATTAGGTGTAATGAGTGTGGCCACGGTTTGCGTAAGCCTTCTCCTGCAATTTACGATTTCCGCTTCGGGTTTCCAATTTCACCGAAAGACTTTTGTTTTGCCCAGAATTTATCTAACCTTTCGGACGAAACGGCCGCCTCTTTCCTCCTCCTCTTCCCGTCTCCCTCACTCAGCGAACGGCCAATTAATTTCCGCAAATGATTTTGTTTCGGAGCTCTCTAGCTTTTATTCTAAAACCGCATGATTTGATCGCACCGATAAACGAATATCATCATTATCCTAATCCGAATCGCATCCAGAAAATGAGATCCAAAGCAATTACTGAATAGTGCAATTCCTAAGAAGAGAAGAGCAGATTATTATGCATGAAGGATTAGTTAAGATTTATTGGAAAATAGAAGATGTTTGAACCATCATTGAAAACGAATATTTCAATTAAAAATCACATTGAGAAAATATTTTCAATAAAAATAAAAAAAATTAATATAGAACAAAATGTAAAAATTTTAGATATATTTTTTTAATCTGTCTAGAAGAAAATCATAAATCTATTAATGCTCGTGGACTTTCATATTTCAGTTAAACAAATATTTGATGAATTTATGTAACTTTTTTTTCAACTTTCATTGACTTCTCATACTTTAATATATTATATTATGTAAGTGTATAACTTTACAATTATATATAAAAAACTGCTACTTCCACTAACTATTGGTAAATCACCCCAAATGAGGTATAAATCTTTTTTTAGGGGTAATGATGAAGTTTATCAATTAAAAGGTTGTAAATGTTTGGAATGTCCAAAACTATAAAAACCTTCTAAAAATCCACATGAGGAGACAACCAATTTTTTGACATCTGCTTCTTGTAACAATCTACCTTAAATTGAAGTAAATTTGAAAACTTTTTTTCATATTGTAAGATTAAAGAAGAAAATTTAAATTTTTTAGATATGTTTTGTTATATCATTCAAAATAATAGTAATCTTGTTCGCATATTGCTAAGTAATTATATAATTAGTCAACATATTATTAAATTCATGCAATAATTGTTACATAAGAATTATTATTACTATATGTTTTATACGTTTTATCAATTTCAATAGTAAATTTAGTTTATTTATGGTATTAACTATAGTTTACTAATTGTTAATATAAAAATTAAATAACTGTATATTAATCTATCTTCCATAGATTATTGAATTTAATTTGCTAACAAACTTTGCTTGTCCATTCTGTTAAATGTTAACAAATTTAACAAGCTGCAAGCTTTAAAAGCTGCTTTTGTCGTTAATTCCATAAAGCTTATAAATACGATTTTAACGGGAGGGAAACATACGGCCGACAAAGTTATTTACTATTATATATATATAAATAATGTGGTGGAAGCGCACGCTGCATAATTTTCATTTAATTCAATTTGCGAAATAATTCATATGCACTTGCAGGAAACTGCAGCTGTTCTCCCCGTCGGCGCGCAATTGGCGAAAAAGGGCATAAATAAAACATGATTTCTGCTCGGTTCCTTTTCACCCACAAAACCATTTCTCTCTTCCACTCCTCACTCCTTACCACAACCGTCTTTCTTTCTCCATTCTTTTACACCAGGCACTTGTCGCTAGACTTGTTCTCCTTTATTTAACGCGTGTCAAAAGCCAGAGACGTACATTGCCCACACATGCACGTAACCCTTTTGGCCCGTAACCCGCCATTACTTTTTATTTTTCTGCATTTTCTTCTCTCCCAGTTTTCTCGCGTTTTCCGCATGCTTTTTTTCATTACATTATTTTTCCTTTAGTTTCCCGAGGTTCTCCGGTTAGGTGTCACGTTTTCAATATAGTCCCTTGCCAGGAACCTTTAATAACGCAAAAATGAAGCTCAGCGAGCGGCCACAAACAGCGTTTTCATATATACACTTTAATGGAACTTGTATTTCATAATTTCTTTCTATATTAGCGAAGCTAAAACCAACCCTCGTACTCGCAGTTTCCCTTTAACGCCCATCTGTTCCGGATTTCCCCCGTTATGACCTATCCATTACGCAACAAACGCGACGAAATAAAAATAAAAGCAAAGGTTCGCTCGTCATAATTCCGGATGTTTTGGATATCCTGAATATTCGGAAAAACAATTTGTAAATAATCGCAATAAAAAGCACGTTGCGTTCCAATTCCATCTCTGTAGTATTTTCAATTTTACGCTCCAACATTTTTACTTCCCCCCCAAAAAAGTGTCATGTTGTAAACGTCTCTGCTGTGTATTTTTTTTTGGTTTGTTTTGGGTTGTGTCCGAATTTTTTTTGCTGTTGTGTCCATTTATAAAGCGTGTTTCGTAACAGTGGTGGAAAAAAAATAATGATTGGTATAAATTTTTATAACTAATTTCGAGATAAAACGCGTAAATAAACTGCAATTTTTCCCCGATTAAAGTCGATAAAAATAACTGCATTTTTGTTGACTTCATATGTCGTAAATCAAACACGGTTTCGATAGGGGAATTGAAATGCTTTATTTACTGTATTTTGTCAAACGTTTTGGCAATCATTTGAATACAATCAATAAAGTTTTTATATAATTCCTTAGAAAATCAATACTAAATTTTGTATTAGTTGTAATTATTTATGATTATTCAACAAATTAATACAAGATAATTAATTTCATTATGAAAAAATTTTTTTTAATAATGAAAGTAAATTAAATCATTACTAAAAATTTACTACTTTTTTTCTTATAATTTTTGTTATTATTATAAATATATTATTCTTAATGAAATTAGATGTATGAAAGTATAGTAAAAATATCATAATTTTATTTGATGTTATATAAAATGTATGCAATAAAAAAAATGTAGTTTCGTTTCCCTTTGATAATAATATAACACTGATTTACGACAAAAGTCCCAAAGCGATCATTAGTAGTACTATTCCAGTACTTTATAATAGTAATATTTTTTATTAGGTAACTTTATATGGAGATAATTCTCAGTTGCATCATACATTATTCATTAAAGTAAATAAAAAATATAGTAGTTTTTAAATGTGTATATTTTTTACAATTTTTTTTACAATTAAATAAGAAATATTGCAATAGTTCTATTTATTTTTTATTTTTATTATGAATTGATGAAAAATGTATGATATAATGTATGTAATAGACTGTAGTCAATTCATTGGTTAAAAATTTGAAAACAAAGTTAATGTTTATAAAAAAATATAAAACATTTGGAAAATTGAAGTCGTATATAAAAATTTGACAATAATTCAATGTTAAAGTAATTCGTTGAAATTTTTAATATAAAATCAATGTTTATAAAAAAAATAAAATAAGCTTAAAATCTATATAAAATAAATCATATTTTGTACTTGCAACAAAAATTCTTTTATAAACTTTAATGAACTGCAAAATGTATATTCAATGTGTACAAAATTTGAAGATTATTGATGGAAGATGCAAAAATTTGAATATACTTGAAATGTATATAAAATTGGTCATATTTACAAAAATCTTATGATAAACTTTGATGAACTGAAAAATGTATATTCAATGTGTATAAAATTTGAAGATTATTGATGTAAGTTGTCAATAATTTGAATAAGCTTCAAATCTATATAAAATAGGTCATATTTTGAACTATCTAACAAAAAATCCTTTTATAAAATTTAATGTACTGAAAAAATGTAAAAAATATGTACAAAATTTGAAAATTATTGATGTCAAATGTAAAAATTCGACTGTAATTACAAATTATAAATGAATTTTTTGTAATAAGTTTGAATGTTAAAATTGGCCGTATTTTAAATATTTAACAAAAAATAAATTATATTATATTGAATGTACTGAAAAATTTCTATTTCAAAATTGAAACATCATTGAAAATCATCATCATTTGAAAATAAACTCAAAGTTTATAAAATTTTTCGAAGTTTCAAATCTTTATAAAACATTTTGAGTGATTATATAATAAATAAATCATTTTTCAAATATCATCTATTGAAAAAGTAGTATTTAATTTAATTTGTACAAAATTTGAAGTACATCGATATAAAAAAATGATTATAATTATGGAAGTAATTTAATAATTAAGCTTCAAATCTATATAAATTAGATCATATTTTGAACTTCTACCAAAAAAAAACGTTTCTAAAATTTAATGTACTAAAAAAATCTGAGTACATAAAATCAAATAAAAGTTTCAAGATTACATAAAAAATAATAATTAAGGTCATAGTATCAACATTGAATAAAATACAAAATTTTTAGACTCCTGAAATTAGATGTACTGGAAAATGCATATCATGTTTATCCTAAATTTGAATAAAAGATACACAGGTATATATCTATATATACGCAAGAAAATTATACGGGATTGGAAAGAAAATTATCCGCGGGCTTCCCTTTTTTATCCTGCGTAAAATTTAGGGCTTTGCGAGAGGAAAGTTACGAACCGAATAACTTACTTTTTATACACGCAAAACAAATTAACATCCTGCCTATTCCTCCTCCTACTGCTCCTCCTCCCATTTCCGCGCCGGCAATCCCGGAGGAAGAGAAACTGGAGGGTTGAAAGAGAGAGAGAAAGAAATAAATAAATACGTTACGTCCCTTTAATCCGTTCGTTATTTTTGTGCGATTGGTATGTGCAATAGCGGAGAAAAGATATATCGAGCGTTTACTGTACGCATGTATTTCTCCCTTTTTCCGCTCCAGTTTTGCTGATTATTTTCCTTCGTTTTTTTTTGCAACCCATGAATCCCAGTCCCAGATTCGTGAAATATATAGATATAAAGCGTATATATTTTTGGAAGGGAGGAAAATCGGTGTGGGTGAGGGTGAGATTTGTCTCTAAATAAGCCCAGCGGAAGAAGAGTTATAGGCTTTTTAAACTGCACATTTATTTGTACAATTGTAGTTTTCGATCAACCAATTGCATTATTACAGTTTACATCTATACTTTATTTCTCTTTTACTGATCATTTGTTTGAAAATACCAATTCTTCAGTTAATAAAACAATAACAAATTGAATAGACACACAAAAAATGAAATAACTTTAACTTTATTAATTGTAACAATTAAATTTTGTTAACTTGGGAATAAATGCACTTTAATATTAAAAAAATTTGCTAAAATCCTTATAATAACTGCAACAACTTGTGTTCGATTCTGATTACTTTATATTACTATCTGTGCATCAAATTATTTCAACTGTTTTCTTCAAAAATGCTGTGTATTATTATGCTGTAGTAATATAAAGGATAAGGCGGATATATCCGCCACTCTATGGAAATATAATTAAATCACAGTTTAAAATAGTGGTAATCAATTAATGTAACGATAAATGTATTTATTAACTGCGATTTATTCTTAAATAAGAAAAAAATCAATATAATTAATTAATTAACATTGCGTTTTTGCTATAATTATGAATTAACTACGGTGAAAAACTTTTTACTTTGATTATTTCATAATGATAGGATTGAAAGACTATTATTTTTTTGGTATAGAAGACGGAATTAAATATTACGTGGTGAATATTATATAGTGAAGTTATAATTACAGCATGAGTAATTTATTTGGAATTGATTAGGTCAGGTCGGACAGGGAAACTTTGGAAAGGCGGCCAGAAGTTTCGAACTTTATTATATGATCACTTTTAAGTATCGTGAATATTTCACAATGATTTTAGTTTAAATTTTTAATTTAATGAATATTAGATAAGCAACGACATTTTCCATAGTTACATTTATACTGTTTTAGTTTAGATCATTTTAAAAAGTTTATTTTTGAGAAAAAAAATATACGTTAATTCAATTAAATATGAAATTTTTTGTATTTCTTTCTATTCAGTACATTTTATGACAATAAACATTTCTTGAAGTTCATAGTTTTCAATTAGTTTCTTAATTGAAGTTTCGGAAAATATGAATTTTCTGTATATTTTTTTCATATTGAAATAAATAAAATTAAATTTCAGTAGCAAACGTAGAGGATTTGTTTCAACATATTTTTTTTTTATTTGAGATAAATTAAAATTATTAAAACCTATTGGAAACTTTAATAAATGTTTAATTAAAGAATAGAAAATTTTTGTAATAAAATCCAATAAAAATCTATAATTTTCATAAATTTTTTTTGTACATAATGTTAACTAAATATACTTAATTAGTATAATTGTTAATTAATTTAGAATAACTTTAGTAGCATTTAAGTAAATAATTTGTACTTTTCGTAAAATATAATTAACAAATATCAAATCGATGAAAAATGAATTAATTAATTACTATTAAATTTGGATTTAAATGAAATATTATTGTTTATATACTTTAATTAATAAAATGTATATGATTTTTCACTGATTTTTAATATAATATATTGTATACAGAAATGAAACTGAATCAATATTTGCAGTTGTATAGAAATTCGGAATAAATTTATGTGTATTGTGTTGGGGGGGAGGAATTTTAGCAGTCAATCCATGTAATCCTCTCCGGCTCCGATTTTTTGACAAGTTTCATAGAAAATTTGCGAATTGATACAAATTTCGATGAAGTTATTTGGACATTTGTCCAAACACAAAGTCTGCCAATTAAAGTCAACGTCAATTAAAACTACATCACTGACCAAATGACTTGATTGAAAAATGTATGTAGATAGAAAAAAAAAATTGGTACATATTTATGATCGGCTCGAGCCTGTCAATCATACGCGAAAAATACGCGCGCACGTTCGTAGATCTGTTTTACGCCAGTTCCGAACATGCCGATATTATTTGTTGTTTGTTTTTGCTTTACTTTTCTCTCTCTCTATTTTTTTTTCCATTCGCATTTTGGTTTTGTTCATTGTCCACGTCCATTCATCCGCTCCAGATTTACGTGTCAATCATTGCGGCTGCTTTCATTACTGTAAAAATAATATACAAAAAAAATATATTTATTTTTAACAAAAAAAATATAATGGTCGAATGTTTTTTTTAGGAATTAAAGTACGTTTTAATCCGCGAACTTATGAATTTCAAATTCGCTAATCCGGAGGGTCTCGTTACCTCGAAACATAAAATTAAAAGTTTGCAGTTCGCACCAAAAAACAACCCTTGGATGGATTGGATGGATGGAAGGGATGGGGGATTTTCATAGCGTTTTAATACTTATCTGATGGCCGGAGGGCATTGGAGAATGGGGATGCTAAGACCGGATATTGCAACAGATATGACATTTCCCTTAAATATTTATACGGCGCTTGGGCCTTATCTGAAATTACTTTGTCTGCGAGCGCGACTCTCGCGTTTGACCAATTTTCGGTGGACAAACAGAAATTCCAGACATCTGGGTTAATAACCTTGCCAAAACTCGTTTCGAATCTGCATATCAGGATTTTGCTTTTCCATCAACCCTTCAGTTATTATGTCATTAATGTCCTTACAAAATGGGTTGCTTTTCATTTTTTGTTATTATTAATAATATTGTAAATTACTTTTGTTTCAGCTAAAAATTTATATTAACCCTTTTCAAACGATCGGCGGATATATCCGCCCTATCCGTTCCACAAGAATACTTCTCTACAGTAGTCAAATGTAATTTATAGGAAATTAGGAATTGATCAAAATAAATATGTATTCATTCAAATTTAGTTACTTTTTATATAATTTTAAAAACATTAATCATACATCCTTGCATACAATTAAAAATAAGGAATGAAACTACATGAAACACATTTCAAGTAAACTTAGTATACAAGTTTTGATACTTCTATTGCAAAGTACTTAACATTGGAATTCTTTTATTTTTTTTCCTTATATAATAATTAATATATAATTACATAAAATAACATTTTTTTTTTGAAATATTTAACAAGAAGTTTATATGGACTGGACACACAAAAATTCCGAACATCTGGGAAAACAACCTTGCGTTTTGATTTCTCTTTTCCATCAACCCTTCAGTTATGTCATTAAGTGATTACAAAATGGGTTGCTCTCCATTTTTATTTATTATTAATAATATCTTTTGTAAATTACTTTTTTTTCAGTTAAAAATTTATATTAACCCTTTTCAAACGATCGGCGGATATATCCGCCTTATTCGTTACACAAGAATACTTCTCTACAGTAGTCAAATGTAATTTATAGGGAATTAGGAATTGAACAAAATAAATATGTATTCATTCAAATTTAGTTACTTTTTATATAATTTTAAAAACATTAATCATACATCCTTGCATACAATTAAAAATAAGGAATGAAACAACATGAAACACATTTCAAGTAAACTTAGTATACAAATTTTGATACTTCTATTGCAAAGTAATTAACATTGGAATTCTTTTAATTTTTTTCCTTATATAATAATTAATATATAATTACATAAAATAACATTTTTTTCGAAATATTTAACAAGAAGTTTATATGGACTGGACACACAAAAATTCCGAACATCTGGGAAAACAACCTAGCGTTTCGATTTCTCTTTTCCATCAACCCTTCAGTTATGTCATTAAGTGCTTACAAAATGGGTTGCTTTCCATTTTTATTTATTATTAATAATATCTTTTGTAAATTACTTTTTTTTCAGTTAAAAATTTATATTAACACTTTTCAAATGATCGGCGGATATATCCGCCCTATGCGTTACACAAGAATACTTTTCTACAATCAAATGTAATTTATAGGGAATTAGGAATTGAACAAAATAAATATGTATTCATTCAAATTTAGTTATTTTTTATATAATTTTAAAAACATTAATCATACATCCTTGCATACAATTAAAAATAAGGAATGAAACTACATGAAACACATTTCAAGTAAACTTAGTATACAAGTTTTGTTACTTCTATTGCAAAGTAATTAACATTGGATTTTTTTAATTTTTTTCCTTATATAATAATTAATATATAATTACATAAAATAACATTTTTTTCGAAATATTTAACAAGAAGTTTATATGGACTGGACACACAAAAATTTCGAACAACATTGCCTTTCGATTTCTCTTTTCCATCAACCCTTCAGTTATGTCAAAAAGGGTTGCTTTCCAATTTTATCATTATTACTGTTATTAATTGGCAATAATATCGTAAATTGTTTTTATTTCAGTTAAAAAAATATGATTAACAATCGAACAATCGGCGAATATATCCGCCCTATTATTTACACTAGGATACTTTTCTATAGGAGTCTACCGTTCTAAAAATCTAGCAAGAAGATTAACGCGTGTTGATAAATTATTTAGAGAACATTCATTTCTATCACTTATTATTAATAAACCCTCGTTGTTGTGATTCTTCGGTTTACTGACTTTATTTGATATTGATTTCGTAGGACTACTGACAATGGTGACACCTTTTGTGAATTCCTTGAACGAAACTATCTGAAAGTCTCTGCTCTCAACCGTTGGACAAACATCATTAAAACTCCTCCGTTTCTTTTGAGGAGTACTGGCAAAATTAACACCTTTTTTAAATGTCTCGAAAGAAACACACGTATACTCGCTGCTCCTAACCGTTGAACTATGCGCACCCAACGTACTGCTTTCATCATAACCGCTTTCACCGCTTTCAGAAGATGTCTCATCTTTGTATAGTATTTGGTCTACTTCCCTTGCCTTTACAATGAAATGTTCAAAAATCACTTCCATAAGGTCCCTGAAATGTTGTACTATCGGCTTGTCAGGGCGAATCCTAAACATCCTGTCCATATGATTTTGAAATTCTTGCAAGGTAAGTCTCATTAAATTATTCGCGAAATATTTAAGTTGATTTTGTGAGAGATTTGGTAATTTACTGTTTACCAACATTAATGTAAAATTGTAATCACTTGTTGCGTTCTCCATTTTTTGTTTGTAGAGTTACGTTCTTGAAGAAGGGTAAAACTTGAATGAATATATACTACTTTTTTTTATCAATTAATAGCACTTTTTTTAAACAAATCATCAAATGTTGTTGTTAATGAAATTTGTTGCACTCAATTTTATTTTATTACCTCTAATTAGACCATATTAATTATTTTTTGGAATATTTTATTTGCAAGCAAACCAAGTTTACTTTCGAATTTTTACGGATACAAGAATCAAAAACCTGTTAGTGTACAAAATATATTTCTGTTTCTTTACATTTTTTGGTAAAAACTGTTGATAAAAGATTAGTTTGTCCATTTTTTTTAAATTCTCAGATTTTTGTTATTGCTTACAATCAAATATCTTTCTACAATTTATTAAAAATACAGATTTTCTATGGACATTTTAGTGATTATGAAAAACTTATGAAAAATACTGAATTTTCATTTATATTTTGATGATACTGGAAAAAATGATTGTATTCATAAATTATGTAAGTAATAGTCATAATATAAAAAAACTAATGCGGATTTATTAGGTGCTTAAGACAGTGCCAAGTTTTTTTTTATTTGCAAGCGGGAAGGATTGAATTATGCGATGACAAATAAAATTGGGAGGATTGGCGAACTTTCAATAAGGAGGAGGAAAAGAACGAAGGAGAAAAAACAAAGTCGTTAATATTCAAACTCCATATATGCCGACAATAAAAGTTTCATTTTATTAGCTGAGACCGCGTTCCCAAAAACTTTCCTTCCAGAACATACATACATATATATATGGAAAACGTTAAATTTAATGTAATTAATGTTGGGAGATATGCGGTAAATAAAAAGCAAAGGTGGTTAAGGGAGGGCGAGTAATGAGTGAGAAACCGTTTTTCATATAATACTTAGATGAACTGAAGCATGCTAAGCATTTATATTAGTTGTTAAGAACTTTCCACGTAACTTCCGGCGAAGTTCTCTGGCCGAGATACCGTTTCACATGGGAATATGAATATATAGAGCAAAAAAATAAATATAAAAAAAGTTTGTTTGGAAATTCGGCACTACTTTCTCTTTTATATAACATTTTTGTGTATGTTTGGTTTTTATTTATATACATTTTATTTAAATAATAACATTTCAATGAATATTATATAATATAATAATAATGTAGCATAAAAGTACAATATATGAAATTATTTTTACAATAAGAAACAACAAAAATTTCTTTTTTTTTCTAACTATTATATATAAACATTAGATTTGTAATAAGAAAAAAATAGTTTTTGTAACATAAATTGAAATTTTTGCAAGTTGGAAGAAAAATGTTTGAATTTAGAAGAAAAAGTTTAAATCAAAATTGTGTTAATTATTTCAATAAATAAATTCTCTCATATTTTGTTTTATAAAAATATATAAAAACATCAATAATTGAATTTATTTGTAAATAATAAATACAATAAGTCTATAAAATTTGTTTAAAAAGTAATAATTTTATCAAATTTCGCTTTTATATATTTTGTGTCTCTGAAAAAGTGAAAGTATTTGAAATATTTTTTATTTTACAAAAAATAAGTTGCAAGATTTGTGTATAAAATATATATTTTCTAATTTAATTTGAAGACAATATTTAATTTTTGTTTCAAAACCAAAATCAAAATTGTCCGAAAAAAATATATAGAAACATCAATAGAATTTAATAAACATATAGAAACATATAAATTTGTCAATAAATTTGTTTAAGAAAATATTAAGTTTTCAAAATTTCTAAAAGTTTAATTTGTTTAAGGTTTTTCTTTAAATTTATTTAACAAATGTATATAGTAAGGAGAATTAGTGATATGATTAAATTTGATGGTATTTGATGAATTGCAATGAATATAAATTGTGGATTCAACAATGAAGTGTAATTATTGCTACAAAGAATGGAAATGAAGTGTTAAAATTTAGATGCTCTGGCCCGATCCGCATATAAAATTCAATTTCATTGCTGCTTTTAAAACGCACAACAAAAATAAACCTTTCAGGCTTATTACACGGCCCCGTTCCAGAGTGCGGCGGCTGCGGCCTTCATAAATTCGAAAAATTTATAATTCAGCGAAAAAGGGAAGAGAGAGAGAGAAGGGTGGTTGTGTCCACAAACATCTCAACACTCCCTTCTTTCGAGCGCAAAATTACGAAACGTCTCCAGAGCTGCGAGGGATGAGACATCCTCTTTCCGGAAAGAACGAACTAAGCGACGGGCGGTCTCCTCCCCGCATCCTTTTTCCCTCAAGAGGGATTTATTTTTAAGATTGAAACTAAACCCTTTACTCTGACAGCGCGATTCCGGACAACGAGGAACAGAGCACCAAGGATGTTTGCTATCCTTACTTATTATTATACGCTACCCGTCTTGCTGCTGCATTTCCTTTTTTATCCCTTTTATGACGACTCGTATTTCGAAATTCGTTCTTCCTTATATTACATTCACTTTTTTTATTGTAATTATTTTCTGCTTCTTACATAATTTCTCCCAGGGATGACACAGATTTCAACACACTTAATTTAATACTTTCAAATTTTAAAATCACAACAAAAGTGTAAGACTTATTTTTCGAAACAATTTATATTAATTACTACATTTTTAACTGCAATTATTTAAATAATTATAATTAAATTAAATAAATCTAAAATTGTAAAAATAATTATATAATTTTTTTTCAATAATTTGTGATAAATGTACTCTTCGTTTATCAATATTCTCCACTATGAATGGAATTATAAAAAAAAAATATATTTTTTTGAATAATTTATGATATTTTCAATTAACAAATATACAAGTTTGTCTCTAAAAGTAAAAAAAATGCATAAATAATATTATGAAAAAGGTAAATTCTTCTCTCTAATTACTGTTACTTTTTTTAAAACAATGGGTTTGTGCAATAAAAGAAATAGTGTATTGTGTTTATGTAATAAACCCTTACTTATTATTTATATGTTTGTTGTTACATGCCATTTTTTACGAGAATTGCTTAATATTTGGAAGTTGTTTTTTTACGACCACGTTCGCCCTTTTTTTATTCTTTTTCAACGGTTGTAACAAAGATCTTCATTATCATTGTAACATTGTTAAAAAAAACACCAATATTTTATTATAGTCATATACATTTATTTTCTTAATTATTTAAAAATGTGTTAAATTTTTATTTCTTTAAATTTAAACCCTAATTATTTAATAAAGTAAGTAAATATACCACAAATTTTGAATTGCAAAATACAAATTTAAAATATATTGCTTAACTTTCAACAGTTTTTCAATATAGAATACAAAATGGACAATTAAATTGTGTTGAGATTTGTACGGTTTATCTCTTTATTTATTTAGGTTGAAATCATAATTATCTATCGATTTTCACTTCTCTAATAGTTTCATTATATTAAAAAATCTGATTTGGAATTAATTTATTTCGATCACCGATTAAAATTTTATACATGTTGCTTAACTTTTGAATGTTTTTAAATATAGGACACGAGATGGACAATAATTTAATTCGCTTTAAAAATGTGTTCTGATATTTAATTTGTATATCTTTCTTTATTTATATTTTAATTTATTGATTTTCATTTCTTTTGTACTTTTAGTATAAACCATTCAATGTTATACATGATGCTTAACTTTTGAAAGTTTGTCATTGAAATTGTGTTCTTATATTTGTTATCTCTGAATCTATTTAAGTTTAAATTTCTCTAGAATTTTCAGTATAATACAAATTTTAATTGGAAAAACATATTCCAATCACCATCCAAATGTTATACATGATGCTTAACTATTTGAAAGTTTGTCTTTCAAATTGTGTTGTGATATTTGTTTATTTCTGACGCTATTTAGGTTTAAATTTTTCTTGTAATTTCAATACAATATAAATTATAATTGGAAAAACATATTCGAATCACCATCCAAATGTTATACATGTTGCTTAACTTTTTGAAAGTTTTTCTTTGAAATTGTGTTGTAATATTTTTTATCTCTGAAGCTATTTATGTTTAAATCCTAATTATTAATCTATTAATTTTCACTTTTTACATCATATTACAAATTCCATTTCGATCACCCATCCAAATCTGCTATATGTTGCGTAACTTTCTATTAATTTTATTAAAACGCTACTTTTAATACAGATGAATAGATAAGTAATTAATAAAAACTGAAAGTTTTCTAAATATTTATAACTACGATATTTTCATTTTGATATTTTACAAATTCTAAATAGGAAACAAATATTTCGATCATCATTTCTTTTTACATATTGATTAATTTTCGAATGTTTTCAAACATAAAACACAAGATTTGCGATATTGTAACAGAAAACTAATTAATAAAAACGGAAGAAACTACATATTTCAATTATTTCGTAATATAATAATTATGAAATTGTCCTACATATATGAAATGTATATTTATAGACTTCTATAAACTGAATCATCGGACATTGTACCTTGATATCTTTGGTATACATCGAGCAGTCAATACAAACACGTGATGTAACAGAACAATCAGGTGCACATTGAACGAATGAACCAAAAAGAAAATATATATATATATATAGGAGAGTTCCAATGATCGATGTCAACATCAATTCCATAAAGGGAGGTATTTGCTGTCACCTCTGCTCAAACGTAACCAATTAATCAACTGGAAACTAATCATGTGTTACACTGTTATAAGTACACAGAATAGAACAATATAATCAATTAACACTTGAAATAATATTAGAATTAACAAATTTTAATAGAATTTCTTATAAATATGTAAATACTAAATGACTTGAAAAATATTATTTGAAATTGTTTCATACATTCACTTACAAATTTTGCATTTCTCAAATATTTCTGAAATAATCAATATTATTCTTGTTTGTTTTCATAATTTCATAAATAATAATTATCAAATTATATAAATTGGTTTAGAAAACAATTTATTAAATCAATTAATTCTTAGTAGTAAATTATTAATGATTACTTTTATACAATGATTCATAGCATTTCGAAACGGCAATAAATACATTTTATTTTCCAATCATATTTTGCCAACATTTCAATTAACTGATACTTAATGAACAATGCCGCATTTATCGATTTAATTATAAAAAAAATGCTACAGTTAAATATTGCAAATTTTAATTAAAATGAACCAATGGAAATTATTTGTTTATATTTAAAAAAAAATAATCAAAAAATAACTTGTATTGAAACATGTCTAAATGTAAATTCTATTTTCATTTATATATGTCAATTATTTAATTAACATTGGTTAAAAAATAATTATTTGTATGGGAAAATATTTAGAAAACCTTTGTTGATTGAATTTTGAATAAATATTTATTCGATTTATTTAAATTAATTTGTTAGAAATCAGCTTAAAACTAATAATTATTTAAAAATATTTGATATAATTCATCGAAAATTATTAATTTCATAACAATTTTAAATTTCATTTAATTTTTTTCATATTTTTTTTTAATAATATGCTTTGTTGGAATCAATTAAAATTGTATATTTCTTCAAACATAATTATTTTATTTAAATTTCTTCAAATTATTGCAAATAATAATTAAAAAATGCTTTTTTTGTTGAAATCTATGAAATATTCAGTTTCTATTTGACAAAAGTTAAGCATTGTAAAGCAAGGATAATATTTGCATTGATGATTTATACTCTTTAATAACTACACCAATAAATCTGAAAATAATATAAGATTCTATTACAACTGATTATAGAAAAAATATTTAAATAATACTTCTTCTGTCCAAAAACAGTTGCTACACTTCAATTTCACGTCCTGATTATTGTAAATAGTCAATTTAACTAATTTCTTTTAATATATTTATTAGATTTTTTTAGTTTGCGATTTCCAAACTTTGTTTAAATTCGTTGCGTTTTTATTTTACGCTGTTGTTGCAAAAGTGATATTCTCACATTCTTATTTATATAACCGCTGTAACATAACTAAAACTTCAAAATTCAAAAGAAAACAACAAATCTTAGCAAACAAAAGTATGAAGAATTTAGTAATGATTATCGCATGTGAATCATTTGTTGCATCTTCTGAGACGTTTTGCATGTGGAAACAAATGAACAATGCGATAATTATCATAGATTCTTGTAAAAAGAGGTATGGTCGTAATCAAAAAGACTAAAATCAACAGATTTCAAGCATTTCCATAATTCCCATCTGCAAAAGAAACACATTAAGATTATTGACCAAAAATGTATTCAAAATATTTGGAGGGTCACAGAAGAATTGATCACAGATCAATCCAGAATGTTTTTCTACACATGTACATTTTTCGGGGATTCACAGAATATATTTTTAAGTGCAAAAAGTTTGAGAAAGAAATTAACAGAGTTACAAGTTTCGTAAATTGTTGTTGACCGATGAGAAGTTAAGACGAAGTTCGACTTTTATAACTTCTATAAAACGTGATCAAAACGCTATCAAAATAAAGTTTAAAATATGTTAAACTGTTGGGTCTGATTTACCCATGATTCCTCTTTGAATTAACAATAAATGGTTGAGTAATTTCTCATTTTCTTGCTTCGTACAAAATGTGCTATTTCGGACAAAAATTGAAGTGAAACTAATTTCGGACAGAGGAAGTTTTAAACAATATTCTAATAGATACCAAATGCAGGTATTCTCTGACTTACGAACTACCGGACTTACGAACAAAATTCTAAAAGCTCTAATTTGTTACAAGGAGATAAGGAGATACAAAAAATAACTTTCCAAACAAAAAGTGATAATTTCTTCAAAAAAATATAATATTTTTGGAAGATGTACTACCTGTGTGCAATAGCATTTTCTTCTTTTGTCGTTTTTCTTCAAATTTATGCAGTAATTAATAAGGAATTTAACATGAATAAAAGTAAAAACCATGATAAAGTGTGGTAAGATAAGTATATTTTGAATTTTTTTAAATCCACCAGACTTACGAACAAATTCGACTTACGAACAACCCTTTGGAAGGGAATTAGTTCATAAATCGGGAGGGACACATGTAATTTCATCTATTTGCTGTAATTCGCGTTCAAAATTAAAAAAAAATGATGAAAATTGATTATTTTGACTGAAGAAAATGTATGTAAATAATATACTGATAGATAGCAAATGTATGTAAATATTTCATGATATGTAATATAAAATTTAAAGACTAAATTACGCTGTTGGGGGGTGGGTGCTGTTTCGTAACAAAGTATACACTGTTATATTAAAATGCGCAGAGGAAAAGCGGAGATTGCGAACCGTGTTTGCAGAAACCGCCAAACCTCCAACCACCCACCGACCCTTCATGTTTGTCATGGCATATCCGAGGCTAGGATCTTGATGCGGAACTAAATTATTTTTCATCAGATCTGTAATTGTTTTCCACGTTTTCGAATGTTATTAAAACGGCGGAGCGTCGCGACGCCCGGAATCCCACGGGGAAATTATTTAAAGAGCCGCCGTGACACGCCAAACAAAAACGCCGACTGAAACAAACAAAAAATGAGTAAAAATAAATATAGAAGAACAACAGCGACAGCAGCAGCAGCCGCAACAAAAACAAGGGTAGACGAGAGAAACAGACTGAATAACAACAACAACAACAACAAAAAATTGGTGCTCATACATACATATACATGCGCAGACAATGTAGACAATTTAAAGGGCAGGACGAGAGGGTTGAAAAAATAATTTACACCGGCAACAACACGGGATATAATAGGCAACGATAGCAAAATTTCGCGTTGCTACAATGTGTGTATGACAACAACGAAACGTTGTTGGATTTGATACAAAACTATACAAAAAAAAACAGGGCAAACAAGAATGGGCGTAACAATGAATTCGCCGGTTTTATATTCGGAATTAATTTTTCATACCTGCATTCGCAATTGTATTAACAACTGAACATTATGTATTATTTACGCGCAGTTTATTACGTAATTGGACTTTGACGGATCGTGAATGATTAATGCATTAAAATATTGTGCACCTGTAATTGGTTATAATAATTTATTTATTTATTGAAGTTGGAAGTATAATTTTATAAATACTTTAGCACAGAAATAATAATTTATTAATTAAAAATAATAATTTTCTTATTTTGATAATTCTGTTATTAAAATATATTGTGTAACTTGAATTAAACTGAAGAATAATAAACTGGAGTGAATTAAACTATGTAAAGTTACTACATGATTTATAGTTTTTGTTAAAATAAAAAAAGAAAACTGCAATAGTTTATATCAAGGATGGAAAAGAAAGGCAAAAGCAGTGTTTTCAGATTTGCTTAGAAACTATACTAGACTCAATAGATACAAAATATGTGTATACAAGCTGGATGTTTGGAGAATGAAGAGTGTATTTATACTTTGCTGTGGCTTCATCCATTTGGCTACAATTTGCGTTTAAAGTTGATAAAATGTAAATTAATGTTTGAAAAATCTATGTTTTTCTCGGAAACAAGAATAAATTGAATGGATACAAAAAATGCATATAAAAGTTGAATGTTTGGGTAATGGAGCGAGTATTCATGCATTGCTGTGGTTTCATCCATTCGGCTATAATTTGCTATTAAAGTTGATAAAATATAAATTAATGTTTGAAAAATCAATGTTTTTCTCGGAAACAATAATAAATTCAATGGATACAAAAGATGCATATGAAAGTTGAATGTTTGGAGAATTAAGCGAGTATTCATACTTTGCTGTGGTTTCATCCATTTGGCTACAATTTGCGTCTAAAGTTGATAAAATATAAATTAATGTTTGAAAAATTAATTCTTTTCTCTGAAACAATAATAAATTGAATGGATACAAAAGATGCATATGAAAGTTGAATGTTTGTTGAATGGAGTGAGTATTCATACATTGATGTGGTTTCAACCATTTGGCTATAATTGGCGTTTAAATTTGAAAAAATATAAATTAATGTTTGAAACATTAATGTTTTTTCTCGGAAACAATAATAAATTGAATGGATACAAAAGATGCATATGAAAGTTGAATGTTTGGGTAATGGAGAGAGTATTCATACTTTGCTGTGGTTTCATCCATTTGGCTATAATTTGCTTTTAAAGTTGATAAAATATAAATTAATGTTTTAAAAATCAAAGTTTTTCTCGAAAACAATAATAAATTGAATGGATACAAAAGATTCATATGAATGTTTGGATAATGGAGCGAATATTCACGCATTGCTGTGGTTTCATCCATTTGGCTATAATTTGCGTTTAAAGTTGATAAAATATAAATTAATGTTTGAAAAATCAATGTTTTACTCGGAAACAATAATAAATTGAATGGATACAAAATATGCATATGAAAGTTGAATGTTTGGGTAATGGATATAATATTCATACTTTGCTGTAGGTTCATCCATTTGGCTATAATTTGCGTTTAAAGTTGATAAAACATAAATATATATTTGAAAATCAAAGTTTTTCTCGGAAACATTAATAAATTGAATTGATACAAAAGATGCATATGAAAGTTGAATGTTTGGGTAATGGATCGAGTATTCATGCATTGCTGTGGTTTCAACCATTTGTCTATAATTTGCGTATAAAGTTGATAAAATATAAATTAATGCTTGAAAAATCTATGTTTTTCTCGAAAACAATAATAAATTGAATGGATATGAAAGCTACATTGCTGTGGTTTCATCTATTTGGTTGTAAATTTCATTCACAGTTGAAAAAAATAAATAAAAAATAACGCTCTTAACTCGGAAACTATAATATATTGCTTAAAAGAAGTTGCCAACCCTTGAGTTTATATAATGAAAATAGTAAATAATAATTATATCTTTCATTTGGAATTGAAACAATCAAACATTTAAACAATTCAATGAAAGATAATTAACTGGAGAGGAAGAGATGAAAAAAAATGTTGCCAATATATAAAGTTATATTAAGTTATACTTATGGCATTCGCTTGTGGGAATTTCAACGATTCCAGTCAGAAACATTGAGAAAGATTGCAGGCGCAGCGGCAATGGTATATTACCAACAAGAAACTACATCAAAAACTTTTAGTTGAAACCATCGGAAAGGTAATCCCAAGTTTATCTAAGAAAATATATAGAGAGTGAAAAAAAAACTTGATTCTAATATAAATATATTATAAATGTTTCAAATGTAATGTAAATTTATTATTTTGAAATTTAATAATTAGGATATAAAAATAAATTTTGAGTTTTTTATTATTTTCACAGAAAAATTTGAAAAAAAAAACAATTTTATTTATTTCTTATAACAATGCAAAAGATGTTTCGATTTACCGTAATGCAGTTTATACCTCGCATAGTCCGGATTCGACCAGTCAGGTTTTCAAAAGTTTAAAAAGCAAAATTAAAATAAATTCTACAAACAAAAAAAATACACAACTGATAATTTTGTCTCATTTTGTGCGGTTTAATTATTTATCCGGCTTAAGTTCTTAGATTAGTCCTGTTTCAAATAGTACGGAATATTGGCTATGCAAGATAAAATGTATAAGGAAAGTACGTTAATCAATTTACAGTTGAAATCATATTGAGATTAAGTAGTTACAATTTGCAAAAAAACGAATTAGCAAACTTATTGCACGTTGAAAAAAAGAAAGTTGTCGATTCAAAGTAATTTTTTCCATCTGGTAATAAGAAAGGTACTTAAATACGAAGTTAACAGTCGTGGAAAAACGGATTCGGAAATGTGAAACACTCGATTTATATTTTTTTTTCTATCGGAAGTCGAGCAATTTATTCGCGAATTGCACTTAGCGGTTACCTTTTTCTTCATTTTCCTCTCGAGCGCAGACACACACACAGTCAATTTCGCATACATATATACACATGTATACACACACACACCTGGTGCTACTATCTCAGTGATAAAAGTTCAGGTAAACTTGGCACGTGCTCATTTCCATAATCGATACGCCCCTGAAACATTTGTAGAACACCGGCTTCGAGCCAACACCAAAACCACCCTTCTTCTTCCCCCAACCCCTCCAACAAACGATGGATCTTGTTTTTTTCCTCTCTTTCCATCTTCTCCTTAGCAGTGTTTCATTTTCCTCCCACCGGTAGAGCGAAATGAGCCTGTTGAATCCATTTAAATACAACTCAATAATACAAGCGTTCGCGAATTGCAAATAAATCTCGATGGCTTTTGCTGGAAGGAAACACAACACCTCTTTTCTACATGTGTACAAGTGGGTCTTTGCAATTGGGGAAATTAGCATTTCGGGAAAGCTAATTACAAGCGATTCATTTGCATCCACATAAATAAGCGTTAAATTGGATTAATATATAATTCGGATCGGAGTGGAAATGGGATGTAGGTGGAGCAGCAGAATGGGAGAGAGTGAGAGAAGTTGTGAGCTATGCGAGAGTGCGTTTTGTTTTGAGAGCGGAGTGGAAAAATATATAGATCCGGAGCGGAGGGTTAGGGTCTTCCTAAGAATGTAAAGCGCATTTAAAAGCCCGTGGGCAACATTATAGCACTCGGACCGTAGAAAAATATTGGAAAACCCCTCGTTTTTCTTCTACTGTGTGTGTGTTTCTTTTTTATTTTTTTGGATCGAAATAAATATTTAAAATGGCCTGGCTCGGAATTACCGCTAAGCTGCTGGACCTTCTGGTCTTTTGGGATGGGGATTGATGAAGGGCTGTGGTTTTAATGTATGCTTGTGTTTGTTTTTTATGTTTTTGGATAGGTTTAGCTCACCTATCCAAAAACATAATATCGATTGCAATGTATTATTATGCGAAACCAATTATGGGCGGCTTTCTAAACGAACGAATCCAGATAATGTATGCTAATGCACAGATAATAGGACCGAAATGTAAATAATCCGAGCTAAACATCCAAACGTAAAACAATGAGCGAATTCAAAAGCAGAATTTAAACTAGATAGAATCGATAGTTTTGTTAATAGATTTTATATAGTATGAAAGTAATTTATAAAAGTTATTTTTGTTAATACAATTGCATAATATTATGAGAAATTATAGAAATATCTCTGGTTTCTATATTTCTTTAGACTGAAGAACTAAATTATTAAAAACTAATTTTTTTTTGTAAAAACCTTTCGACATTCAAGATTTTTTTAATGTTTTGAAAATTAATAAAAAAAAATAATTTTGTCTACAATTTTTTTGGAATTTATTTGTGCTCAATGAAAATTCAGTTTATTTTTATATTTTCTTTCGGATTCACAATAGTACGGAGTGAATCCGTACTATACGAGGTAATGATGTATTTAGAAGAAGGAATTTATTATTTACGCAACTGAATATTAAAATATTTGTATGCATAGAAAATTTGTGTTACTACTTTTTTAGGATTTATTTGTGCTGAATTGAAATTTAGTTTATTTTGATATTTTCAAACCGTACTATAGTGAATCCGCACTATATGAGGTAATGATGTATTAAAAAGTGGGTATTGATCATTTGGGAAACTGAATTTAAAAATATTTGTATACATAAAAAAATATTAAAAGTTTATGAAATTTAATTATATTTTTGGCGTTAATTTTTTAAAATTTACTTTTACTGAATTGAGATGTAGTTTATTTTTATATTTTCAAACCGTACTATAGTGAATCCGCACTATACGAGGTAATGACGTATTTATAAGTAGGTATTGGTCATTTGGGAAACTGAATTTAAAAATATTTATATACATAAAAAAATATTAAAAGTTTATGACATTTAATTATATTTTTGTCTGTTAATTTTTTAAAATTTACTTTTGCTGAATTGAGATGTAGTTTATTTTTATATTTTCAAACAGTACTATAGTGAATCCGTACTATAATTATATATTAAAAAGTAAGTATTTATCATTTGGGAAACTGAATTTTTAAATATTAGAATTTGTAAAAGTTTTGGATTATTAAGAAAAACAATAATTTTTGTATGAAAAAAATAATAATAAGCCGCACTATGCGAGGTATTTATGTATTTAGAAGGAGGTATTTATCATTTGAAAAACTAAATATTAAAATATGCATAGAAAATTTGCCAAACTTTTTAGCAATAATTTATATATGAAAAAAAATAATGTTGTGTACAATTTTTTCATAATTTAGTTTTGCTCAAACCGTACTGATTGAAGCCGCACTATGCGAGGTATTTATGTATTTAGAAGGAGGTATTTATTATTTGAAAAATTAAATATTTAAATATGCATAAAAAAATTTCCAAACTTTTTAACAATAATCAATAATTTATGTATGAAAAATAATTTTGTGTACTAATTTTTAGGATTAATTTTCTCTCATAGTGAATCCGCACAGATGGAAGCCGCACTATACGATATTAAATTTTCTACATAGAAAATTTGCAAAAGTTTTTGACACTTTCTTTGAAATTTTCAAATTAGCACTATAGTGCATCCGCACTCTGCGAGATATTACTGTATTTAAAAACAAGTATTTATCATCATTCGAGAAACTGAATAGGAAAAATTTTGTATACACAGAAAAATCTGTTTTTTAAAACATCGATATTAACAGAGTTGTTGCATCTGGTTTTTGCAAATACATCCGCATTTTTCAATCACGACCGATTTTCCTAATGGAAGAAAAAAATTGTGAAAAGCTTCGGAAGACTTCAAAGTAAAAGGTGAATTCAACAAGCCGTTGGATTGGAAACCGCTGCGAAACGGAATTAAAATTAAGGAGAAAATAAAACGAGTAATAAAACCGCGCTTGGTAAATGTAATATGACTTGAGGGCATTTATATTTAAAAAAAATATATTTTCTTTATTTTTTATTATTATTTTGTTCGTAATTAAATGCCAACTGAAGGCATTCGTCTTCCCGACAAAAAAGGCACACATTTAAGAGATTAATACCAGCAGATTGTGGGAGTAATTTATGTGGGTGTATAATTCTTTGGGAAGATGAAAATCATTAAATTAACTTCGTATTTAGTTATGTAATTTTGAATATAATAATTTATATTCATTTTTTTCTTTTGGTTATTTCATTAAATCATTAAATTAATTATATTTCATTTAGTTACTTCTTTTATCACTGCAAAATATATAATCACTATAGTAAATTGAACATTAAATTAAACATATTGACTAATTGACATCTGACAGCTTACAAAAGTTAAACAACGATTTATAGACAGATTATTTTAATGGGTGATGTTTCATCAATTCCCAATAAATCGGAATTATAGTAGAATCAAGATGATTTGCTTGAGTAAAGATATTAAAGTTGATAAAGTTCCTAAATGTGCTATTAAAAATTGTTAAATAAATAATATTTTGACTTGTTTTATTGTTGTTTTCGTTTCTTCTTTAGTCCAAATTATTTAAAAAATATTAACTTTTGTATTTAATTACATTGATTTAGTTTTTCAGTCTTTATCTAAATAAATATAGAAACCATAGATATTTCCCTAATTTCTCATAATTATGTAATTCTTTAAAAAAAACAATTTAATTATAAACTTTGTTATTACACCATTCATGGATAAAATAATATAAAATCTTCATAAACTCCCAATGAATCTTTGGTCCAAATTAAAGAAGAAAAGATAACAACAATAAAACATGTCAAAGCTTTAAAGTAATTCACTTTTAAATATATTTGTATAATATTTTGGAGACTGTATTATAATAAGTGATTGATACTTCATCAAGTCATAATGAATAGGAATTTCAGTATAAGAAAAATGATTTGGTTGAGTAACAAAGTATTAAATTAATTGATGATCTCTAATATATGAAGCAAAAAGCTAAATAAATTAAAAAATCTACCTTTGAAACAAGTCATAGATTCAAAGGAGTTCATCTTCAAATATCTTTGTATAATATACTAAAAGAAACGTTAAATCGCATTCATATACCAACTTACAAAAGTTAAGCAACAAATTTTGGAGGCAGTATTATAATAGATGATTGATACTTCCTCAAGTCATAATGAATAGAAATTCTAGTATAAAAAAAATGATTTGGTTGAGTAACAAGTATTAAATTAATTGATGATTTCTAATATATTGAAGCAAAAAAAACTAAATAACTAAAAAAATTATATCTTTGAAACAAGTCATAGGTTGACAGAAGTTCATCTTCAAATATTTTTGTATAATATACTAAATCAAACGATAAATTGCATTCATATACTAACATAATTGACATTTGACAGCTTATAAAAGTTAAGCAACAATTTTTGAAGGCAGTATTATAATTGATACTTCATCAAGTCGTAATGAATAGGAATTCCAGTGTAAAAAAGTGATTTGATTGTGTAAGAAATATTAAATGAATTGATAAATTGATGAAGAATTCATTTTCAAATATCTTTATCTGATTTAAACGTTAAATTGCATCCTTTTTCCAATTGACATTTGATAGCTTACAAAAGTTAAGCAACAGTTTTTGAAGAAAGTATTTTAATAGGTCATTGAAACTTTATCAACTCGTAATAAATAGTAATTTCAGTATAATATAAATGATTTGGTTATGTAACAAGTATTAAATTATTTGATGATTTCTAATTTATTGAAGCAAAAAACTAAAGAAATGAAAAAAATAATCTTCAAATATCTTTGTATAATATACTAAATTGAATTAATATTCTAATTGTCATTTCATCTTTTACGAAAGTTAAGCAATGATTTTTTTGAGACAGTATTTGAATAGGTGATAAATAGATAATAATAGATTAAAAATAATTTTATAGAGTAACAAGTATTAAATTAACTGTTGATTTCTAATATACTGAGACAAATAAAGTAAAGTAATAAAAGAAGAAAAAAAACTACCCTTCAAACAAGTCAAAGTTTCGCAGGAATTCTCCTTCAAATATACCTTTCATTTACTTTTTTGTTGCCAGTAACAGCTGTGCTTCTTTCGTCTAGACATCCAAAAGAAAATACGTTCTTTTCTCACCTCGGGCCTCGTTCTTTATTATCCTTTCCGCCCCATTTAACGCAGTAATAATAACATACAAAAAAATAATGTAAGCTAGAAACTAGTGATTTTCGTGCAAGGATTTAATAAGGTTTGTAAACAAAAATGTTCTAAATTCTATTTAGGGTTTTAATAAAAAAAAAAGGATGATAATCATTAAATTAATTTCGTATTTACTTATGTAATTTGGAATGTAATTTTATATATACTTTGGTAATTTATTAGTTAAATTATTAAATTAATTAGTTTCAGTCGATATTTGATATATTTTTAATAAATCAACAGATATTTGACATATTTATGTTTGTTTTTACAATTAATTTGTATTGAAATTGATTATTTTGTTAATTAATTGATAATGTAAAGAAAATAATAATGAAAGGAAGAACATTCTGATTTTTTTGCAAGAATTTAATAATTTTCTAAATTTTATTTACGGTTTTGATAAAAAAAATAATTAACGAACGTGCAGCACTTTTCTGAAAAACAAAAACTGTCGCAATTACACCACTTTTCGCTAATAATACAATCATCCCTTGTAAGTTTTAGCTTGCTTTTGGGAATGGAATAGAATTTGTTTCATTTCTTAATTTAATATGTAAATGGAGTAACCTGAGCGTTGCAGCTCTCTAGGATCTTCTTCTACTACTACCACCTACATCATACCTATCCCAAATGTAACAACCTCCATTTCGAGATCCTTTCTCGGGCAGAGTTAGAACGAAACGAAACATAATTCAGTTTCAACCCCCGAACATTTTCTAACTTTATATGCACACACGCGCTCACATCTGTACACGGTATAGGGGTGTGTCTGTGTGTGTTTGCGTTCGTGTGGGACTACTACTAACATGTAAACACAGACGAACGCAATTTTCGACTCGAGTTAATTCGAATTTAATAAAGGTTAATTCCGATTCCTGGATTGCTGGGAGCCCTCTGGCTAATTGGAAAAAGCTGCCGGCCTACTGCACACACATACATTCACATATGTATATATATATATGTAACACATACACATACATTGGTGGAATGCGGCTGTTCGGTCAACCGAAACCGTTGTTGCCTGTTATTAGAGCTGGGGCTGAATTTATTTATGTAAGAGATTGGATGTAATTGATTAAATAAATTACAAAACGCGAGCGGCCCACACACGGAATGACCACTCTCGGTATCATTCTCTGCGTATTTCATTCTCTCTGCTCGTTCATATAGAGAGAGAAAAGCAGAATGAGAGAGAGAGGATGGGATGGGAGAGAGGGCTAAAGTAATGTGACGGAAAAAAGCCCCAATCTGGGCATTTTCTTGTTCCCCGAAAAATAAAAGCTGGGTCAGCGAGCAACAACAATGGCGCGGATTTATTGGGGAAAAGTCACTCAGGTCATTGCACGGAATTATTATACTGAAGCAGCCGATTAACCATAATAGTTACCAACATTAGAAACAATTTTTTCCGCATCAAAAAATTTTAAAAAATGAAAATCTATATGAGAAAGTTAGTTTAGTTTTTTTTTTGCTTGTATTGTATAAGTATTCTGTAAAGTTAATTG
This sequence comes from Nicrophorus vespilloides, assembly GCF_001412225.1. Taxonomy (NCBI): domain Eukaryota; kingdom Metazoa; phylum Arthropoda; class Insecta; order Coleoptera; family Silphidae; genus Nicrophorus; species Nicrophorus vespilloides. The sequence goes on along the minus strand of NW_017098396.1, from coordinate 138,166 downwards.
AAATCGAAAGACTGATTTCATGTAGTAATGTATATAAGAAAGTAACAATTTGTAATGAGTATAAGAAGAAATAATTCCAAAAAACTAATTTATCTTATTTAATTAATGTTATAAGTAAATTAAGCTGATATTCTTTGGTTCACTTCAATTTGAGTATTTTGTAAGTTCTCTTGAATTTGAGATTTTTTAAGTATATGTCTTTAGATTTGAATATAATGAATATAAGAAACTAATGGTTTGTAATGAACATAAGAAATTTTTCGAAACAACTTACGTTATCTTATATAGCTAATGTTATAAGTAAATTGAATTGATATTGTTCAGTTTTCTTCAAATTTAGATTTTTTGAAGTATATAATTGTTGATTTCATGTAGATTTCATAAATATAAGAAAGTAATGATTTGTATTGAGCAAAAGAAATTATTCTAAAAAAACTTACTTTATCTTCTTTAAGTTTAGTAACTTCAACTGATATTCTTTGCTTCTTTTAAATTTGAGTATTTTTTTTAAGAATATGTCTTTTGATTTTATGTAATAACTAATAGTTTGTAATGAGTATAAGAAATGTTTCTGATACTGTTTAATTTTCTTCAAATTTTGTTTTTTTAAGTATATGTTTGTAAATTTTATGTACTAATAAATGTAAGAAACTAATGGTTTATAATGAGCATAAGAAATGATTCCAAAAAAAACTTATTTTATCTTATTTAGTTAATGTTGTAATTATCTTTGGTTCTCTTCAATTTTGAGTATTTTTAAGTATATGTTTTTTGATCAATGGCCAATGGTTAGTAACGAGTATTAGAAATGATTCGAAAAAACTTATTTTATCTTCTTTAGTTAAACATCAATTTGATTATTGTTTTTCAATTTCATATAGTAATGAATATAAGAAACTAATGGTTAAAAATTACATAAATACAAGCAAATTCGCATTACGTAGATTACAAAAAAGAATGTGATGTGACATTAAATATCGATTACATGAGCGGAGTGAAAAAATGTGTGCAAGAGAAGAGACGGAAGGTCGGAAAAGGCATGACCGGAGTCTGTTATATCTTTATTGATCAATTCAATCTTAATAGTTTTCGTTTCCATATCCAGAGACGAGACGCGCCTTTATGTTTCTTAATGGCATGATTTGTATGTAAACTGGCTCTGGATATGGCGATTGCCTCGTGAACCGACGTCCCGTAACGAATATTTATGGAATTATGCCGAATATAACTCGATTAAATCACATTTTCGACAATAGCGCATCCAGATTTTCAATCAGAATCCCATGCGTTAGATCGATATCAATCGATATTCTCGCTCTTTGGATTTTACTCAAATCTAAATTTCAAATACATAACAAAATCCATATAAAAGACGGAAATAAGCTATAACTCAATATTAACTATTTCTGATTTAAAATTAATATTAATATTAATTAATTAACGTTATTTGCGTTTTGTAACATCGTTACTCGCGTGGCATCTGATAAATTCTGTTTAATATAACGTTAGTAATTAATTTATATAAATATATAATTGATTAGATTTAGGAAAAAATAAAAGATATTACTTTTTAAACATGTTTATTTTATAAAAATTTAAAAAAAAAATCATCATCACTACTATCATTTTTTGTCCTTGTCAATTTCATTGCTAAATTTCTGTTTTTAAAGTTATTTTTATCCACTGCGTTTCAGAGACGCCATGCGAGTAACGAAGGTTTAACTAATAAGTAATTTGTATTAAGTATTTACATTATTTTTTTTATAATATTATATGAATATTTACATTTATTTGTATTTTGCTTAATCTTTCTTTACAACAATACGTTTTGAGGTCATTAGGGCTTGTTTCGCCCTAGAAATAATATTTGTTTAGGACATGATTTTCTCTTGTTATATTTTTTTTAAGAATATATATGAATATAATAAAGTTTGCTTTGTATTATAGACAAATTAATCTTTGTTATTCAATCAAATACTAAAATAATTTGTATTTACTTATTTTTCTATAATTTATAATAAATTAATTAAGATTAGAAATTTCTAAGAGTTTACAAATATTTAATTATTTGTAATCAATTAAGAGTTGAAAAAAAATTCTTTGAAATTGTTTAATCTATTATTGAAAAAAAACTGGAAATTAGTTGAATCATTAGTTGTAAATTATTAATCATGAGTGGATATATTAGATAATATTAGTGGTATTAGCTGTAGCGTAGTTATGTCACGGCTCATCATTGTTACACATCTCGAAACGCAATGTGCGTCAAGTAATTAGGTCTTAATATCCAATTAGTATAATTATGTTTAATTATTGAAATTAAACCATGCTCATGACTAAGTTAATATGCAGATATAATTAGCAAAACAAATGTATAAATACAATTGAAAAACCTCCATATATTACTTATGTAATTCAGTAATAATGCAAAAGTTATTAAGAATTACAAAATTTGTAATTTTTTAGTAAAAATTTGATTCATATAAACTTTTATTAAATACATAATTATGAGACTTTAAAAAAACGTACAAAATTCTTATAATTATTGTATATTCTTTAGTTAAAAATATTGTCATTAAATTTGTAAAATTTTATTCCTAATCAATTTTCTATTCTTCTTTTTTTTGTATTTGAAAGTATTTTATAAAAAAAAATATGAGTGCATTTATTTGGAAGTTATGAAATATGCAGACTTTAAGTTTGTATTTCCTTTTTTTTTGGTGGTGTTGGCAAAAGAAAGTAATTTATTTTCGATGAGTTTTGTGAGGAAGGGAAAAAAAGGTGAAAAAGTGTCGCGACGGGAGCGTCGGCCCTTATAATTTTGTACCGGAACGGAGTCTTGAGTTTGTGTAGGTTTATGCAAATCGCGCAAACGGAATCGGGCTTAGTTTTATCCAGGAAAACGCCCGGGCCGTGTGCATACAAACGCTTAGCTTTAAAGCTCCACCCGGAAAGCGTTTAAGTATGTGATCGGAGCTATTAGATGTTTACTCGCGTTGCGCAAGATGCGAGTCTCGAGGCTCAAGGATCCAAGCAGGATTTGATTACGCAAGCAGCCTGCGACCGGCTGCGTACGAAAACGATCTTAATAACGAAAAAAAAAAAGAAAAAGACAAGAAACTGGGCGACTTTTAATAAAGGGCTAAATTACTCTAGTAACTCAGTATTTAGTGCCAATTTACTGAACTTTATCTATATAATAAGTCTCGAGGAAAAACCTTTTTACTCGGCATTACGATATACTGTGAAATTCCTTATAAACTTTTGCCCATAACGACCAATGACACTTTTATTATATCGTTCCGTTTTCTGACATTAAAAGAAAACTTTTACGGTCCGACCATTTCTCGCGATTTTTATGAATACTTTATAAATACATTTTAGACAAAACTTTACTGCACATACTAAATACACTCGAAGCAAGAAACAGACGGTTGCAGCAGGATGAAAAGTAGGATATACAGAGTGTGCCAAAATTCATCCAAAAAGTAATTTTGATAGAGAACAAAGGTTTTTAATTGTCAATTATAATTTTTTTTTATTGATTCATAACGTATACAATATAAGGTTATGTCGTGTCCCAGAGATGGACAATCGGGTCACTGTAGAACATTTTCTTTGCTTGTCTGTTATGGAGTAAATAATTAATCCATCGAGTTTTTACTTGTAGTTTATTCTTAAATATTCGTTTGCTTTATTGTCTCAACTATGGTTATTATCAGCTATTTCCTTAACGTTATTACTAAGACTATGTAGTTGTTTCCTTAACGATACTTCTAAGTCTGTTCAGCAGTTATTCACTTAACTTTATTACTAATAGTAATTAGAACTATGCAACTACAGAGATGGGATTTCGAGGAGTAAGGCACAATTTTGATGAAAAGGTCTTTCCTCGTTTGAGGAATCCACCTATTCTGCATTTTGGTTCCTAGTTGAAAATATGAAGGATTCTTTTTTGCTCTCAATCTGTACACCCTTAGTGATTGGACACAACAGTTATGTATGGAATAGCTTATCGGAAAAATGGCTTCCATGGCTTTGCTGGCACATACTCTTTTGTCGATATTTTTCCATGACCTTTTTGCAAATTCATTGATACAAAGCTCAATTTCCTCATTGAAGGTGGTCATGGACTTGTTGGTATAAACCAGAGGTTCCCAAACTTTTTTGTGTTGTAGACCCCTTGCCATGTTTTTTGGTTTTGGGTAGACCCCCTACTTACCTGATATTGATTTTTTTGTAAATTTCTAACTGTAGTGAAGTTTAGTGTTAAAAACTTAAAGTAAAATCACATGTTAAGTTTTATACATAAATTAAAAGTACTCAAAATAAAATTTTGTATCTGTTATATAAAATATACGTAACATAAAATAAACTTTGTTTTAATCAAATTTAGACTGTAGCCTTGTAACTGAAAATTAACCATATTAAATTTTGTAAACAAATCTGTTAAATAGGCGATGTCTGTTTTCCACTTCATTAAATTATCTTTTAAAATGTTATCTTTAGTATCCAGAAATTCTAAAATAGTCTCAAAATGTGCAAAAAATCTTGTCAAACATAAGCCTTTCGACAGCCAGCGTACTTCAGTGTGAAGGAGTAATTGATGGAAGTATTCAACGCGTTGCTTCGTATTCGGTTTACTGCATCAATGACTAATTGAAGAGATTCATACAATCTAACACTAAAATTTTTAGCCAGTAAATAATGTATATGTCTTTATATTATAAGAGAATATAATAGATAGTAAATAGGTACTGTCAGTGTATGTTGAGATCCACTATCGTGGACCCCCATTTTCATTTCATGGACCCCCAAATTTTCATTTCGCTGACGTAGACCCCTTGCAGGTTGTCATAGACCCCTGGGGGTCGATATAGACCACTTTGGGAATCACTGGTATAAACCATGGACTTCAAGAAATCCCGTTAAATCACATGATCTGGGAAATGACTCATGCAGTAATTGAATTGTTTCTTGGACTATATGGCATGTAGAACCTCTATTGTTAAACCTACATTTTGTCCACATTCATATCTTGCAATTTAGGCACAAAAATCTAATTGATTCAGTCTCCCCACCATATTTTGTAAGAAAATTGAAACCTGTAGCTGCTAAACCGTCATTATTTTTAAAATATTGCATAATAAATAACCTTTTACTGTATACGTTAGGAATCAATAAAAAAATACAATTTGCAAATAAAAACCTATGTTATCTATCGAATTTTGTGACACCCTACATAACAGCATTCTCTTCGTCGTTGAGTTTGGCCCATATATATTTTTTTTTGTTCCTCTTTCTTTCTTTCTCTCAAGAATGGTGTATGTTTTCTGCTCCCTGGAGATGCTGTCGAGACCAAAAACGATGTGGAAAAGGGACTGCCGGAAACTTGATAATGTCTCCGCTTAATGCGTTCCGGGCGCCTCCACCGTGAAATCCCGATTTGTTTTTTTTTTCTTCTTCTTCTTCTTCAAGTGTATTTAGCGCCGTTTCTTTCGACGTGAGGTCCTGTCGACAGGGAAATTTGTTTATAGGTGAAGGCGCGAGGATTCGTTCTTCGCACGGACACGCGGCATCATAAAGCAAACGAGCCGGATAACTGCCGGGAATAAAGACGTCATCTCGGGCAATAAAAACTTTTATATATCAACGCCCCATAAATGGTAAACCCAGATGTTATGATGAACAAATAGAATGGGGGGACGACGACGACGCCGGAGCGAAATGTATAAGGGGGGATAATAAGGCAACAAAACGCTCACACTTCCCAACTTCCAACATCCTTTCTTCTCTTCATACTACGAAATTGAAAACTTTACTTCGCACGCGCTCCCTTCTTTATTGGATTCCACCGACGAATCATTCGAAACGTAAGGAAGACAATTGATATTCCTACAAAAAAATAATACAAAAAATATAATAGAACTTGTGAAATTGTCTTCACATCCCCCAACAAAACCAAAGATAAATTATTTAAAACACTTACAAAGTATATATATCTAAGACATATTCATTTTTCTTTATGCCTCATTTCTGAAATACTTGATAACTTAACAACTATACAAATTCATATTTATTAATTTAATTTCAATTATGATATAATATGTAATATTTCATAATTATTGTATTTGTATTTTAATTCTTCATCTTTTATCTCAAACTGTAGTAATTTATGCATTAAACGTGAAGCGCAGGTGTTCATGCAGGTGTTCAATAAAAACGCATATGTTCAATTAATTGCAGGTGTTCAATTAAAACGCATATGTTCAATTAAATGCAGGTGTTCAATTAAAACACAGGTGTTGATGCACGTGTTCAATTAAAATGCAGGTGTTAATGCACGTGTTCAAATAAAATGCAGGTGTTCACGCAGGTAATTTTATTGTTTTTTTATCTTTGAAGTTTTAAAAGTTTATCATGTTTCAACATTATAATTTAATAACAATAAAATTTAATTAATAAGTAAATAAAATCAATTTGATAAATTTGAAATACATCAATTTCTATCTTTAAAAATAAATATACTCGGCGCATCCTTAATAATTTGAGCGGATTTTTTTGTAATTGAATTAAAAGTTTTAAAAATGTTATCAAATGCGAAGTGTTGTAGATACGGAAATTGCTGACGTAAAGTTGACAGAACTAGTATATGAAACATGTCAGTACGAATTGTCAGCAAAATTGACGTGACGTTGATGTTAGGTGATTTGAAATCCGGATTATCTCGCTCTCGCTAATCCAGTAATTAAAATCGCCCCTGAAGCATCACCGATATTAGTTTAAACGCGGACCCAAAGTACAGCTATTAGTGTAAATGGTTTTGGAAATACGCAGCACGAAGTATATATATATGTATCCGAAAATCCAGAGATTCAAATCGAACACAATGTATGAGCTGTAATGGACACCGAACGGACGGCATTCAGGAATCTCCAGATCTCCATTTGTGCACGTTTGACATTCGAATTCGCATGCGGATCGGATTTTACCCCACGAGAATTTGCGGCTGCGAACAGATTAAATCATGAAATCATTCGTGTGATTTCAAATCTCGCTATTAAAGTACAACAATATCGATCATAGTCGGTTCTCCATTGTATAGCTTACAAATATATATGTGTGTATGAATGTTCATCCTGTGCGAATTGAAAAATCTATCACATCCCAAATGCCGAAAATCCCATTTCATCATATGCTTTGAGAATGTTTTGTAGGCAGGAATTTTTGCAATTGATATTCGTATTCTTTGTGACAACTGCAGCTACAACAATAGTTACGCTATGCTTTTGAAGGGTTGGAATGAAAGAAAGGTGCGCAAACTATTTACTTACTAATGCAACGATCAATCTTCCTCGCTCGGACAAGAAACATGACGTTTCGTTTTATTCGCGCAGTCCATTTGGCTATCTATTTCATGTTTCATCGTACACAATATATTAGGGATTCAACTAAATGATGAAGTATCATTTCAAAACACTTTTGAAACTTTAAAATTAGTTCTTTATTAATACACCGTTACTCGTGCGGCATTTCGTAACATCGTTACTTGCGTGGCGTCTGTAAAACTCCGTTAAATATAACGTTATTGCAGAATAAATAAAACATATTACTCATTTTATAAAAATGTAAAACAAAATATCTTCATTATCACTACTATCATATTTTTCTGATTGTTTGTCTTTGTATGATTTCATTGCTAATTTTCGTAAAATTTCGGAGCGTTAAACTTAAAATTTTTATAAAAATTTCAAATCAATTAGTAAAAAATCTACTTTCATTATCGAAACTTTTTTTAATTATTTAAAAATTATTCAATTTGAGTCCAATTCATCCGATTTTGATAAATTCCATCAATTCTAGAAAATGTGTTTGTTATACAAATTTTATTTACTTTTCTCACTTTATATAATAATTTTTAGATTTTTTTTTTAAATATAAAACAAAATATCTTCAGTATCATTTATTTGTTATTGTTTATATTTGTATCATTTCATTGCTAATTTTCGTAAAATTTCGGAGTAGTTTAACGTAATATTTTTATTAATATTGTCTTCTTTTTTTTCAAAGAGATTTTACTGTATTTGAAAAATGAAAAATGTATGGAACTAAATCTAATATAGAGAGTGAAAACTTCCACGTAGCATATCGAGCCTTTGATACACTTTACCTTTTTCTGAAATCCATATACAATTTTCTTTATATTCTAACGCTTTTCTTCGGAAATATCTATACTACACTAAATATACATATGAAAGCAAACGTTATAGGGTTCAAATCGATTCTATGGAAATATGCCTACCTTATGCTTTTCTTCTGATCCTCTTTCAAATTGAAAGAAATATATTTAAAATCTTAAAAAATAAAGAAAATATAATATTTTTGATAATATCTGTTTTTTTTTTCTAATATACTAATTTTTACTTTAAATTATTATATAATTAATATAAGTTTTCAATGATATATAAATAAAATTTTAAACTTAAAATTGACGTGCTGTTTGTCAATTTGAAAAATTGAGAAAATATTTTTTTGTTGTTGTTATTGTTGTAGCTTTTGTTTGATGAAAACTGAAGGATTGGCGTCGCGTCAAAAAAGTTCTAGACGAGTACTAGACCAAAGCAAATTAGGGCTGAATTGTTGTGTGAAGCGCAAAATCAATCTAAAAATTTGACACGTAACTGATTGACAAATGGTAAAGTTTTTAATCCGCTGCAGTCGCCGTCCGTTACGAAACTTCTGACTGGTCGCTAATATTTTTCCAGGAATCATTATTAGATCAAATCCAAATGGATTATCTTTTTTTTACAAAAGATATTTCGCATATAGTTTGAATAATACAATTCGTATTTTTTTATAAGATTTTTAATAGAAGTGAAAAATTGTGATAAATAAATGACTGTACGTTTAAAATAACTCTAGAAAACTTCTTAACTTTAGATAATAAATTTTGAATTTAAATTTGATTTATTTTCAAAAAAATATTGGATGAAAAGTTTGAACAAATTTTCACATATTTCGCGAAAAATTCAAATAATATTTATCAATATTACATTTGAAATATCTGCAATATTTAACTTTATAACACTTCTTAATTAAAATGAAATACAGAAAAAAATCTAAAAATTATTATATAAAGTGAGAAAAATAAATAAAATTTGTATAACAAAATCATATTTTCTAGAATTAATAGAAATTATCAAAACAGGATGAATTTGGCTCAAATTAAATCATTTTTAAATAATTAAAAAAAGTTTCGATATTGAATGTAGATTTTTTACTAATTGATTTGAAGTTTTTATAAAATTTTTAAGTTTAACGCTCCGAAATTTTACGAAAATTAGCAATGAAATGATACAAAGACAAACAATAACAAATAAATGATCATAGTGATAATGAAGATATTTTGTAATACTTATAAAAAAAATCTAAAAATTATTATATAAAGTGAGAAAAGTAAATAAAATTTGTATAACAAAAACACATTTTCTAGAATTGATGGAAATTATCAAAACCGGATGAATTGGGCTCAAATTGAATAATTTTTAAATAATTTAAAAAAAATTCGATAATAAATGTAGATTTTTTACTAATTGATTTGAAATTTTTATAAAAATTTTAAGTTTAACGCTCCGAAATTTTACGAAAATTAGCAATGAAATGATACATAGACAAACATTAACAAATAAATGATAATAGTGATAATGAAGATATTTTGTTTTACATTTTAAAAAACAATTCTAAAAATTATTATATAAAGTGAGAAAAGTAAATAAAATTTCTATAACAAAAACACATTTTCTAGAATTGATGGAAATTATCAAAACCGCATGAATTGTGTTCAAATTGAATATTTTTTTAATAATTAAAAAAAGTTTCGATTTTGAATGTAGATTTTTTATTGATTGATTTAAAATTTTTATAAAATTTTTAAGTTTAACGCTCTGAAATTTTACGAAAATTAGCAATGAAATGATACAAAGATAAACAATAATAAATAAATGATAGTAGTGATAATGAATATATTTTGTTTTACATTTAAAAAAAAATCTAATAATTATTATATAAAGTGAGAAAAATAAATAAAATTAGTACAACAAAATCACATTTTCTAGAATTGATTTAAATTATCAAAACAGGATGAATTGGGCTCAAATTGAATAATTTTTTAATAATTAAAAAAAGTTTTGATAATGAATGTAAATTTGTTTTACTAATTGATTTGAAATTTTTATAAAATTTCATATATTTTAATTATAATTGCTTTCATTTGTATTTTAAATTCAGATTTTTTTTTAATGTTTACATACATGTTTTAAGTATAATATGTTCCATGCAATTTGTGATTTGTTGTAAACTGGAGTTTCCTTGTTATTCCCCGCATCGTTCCGAACTGTAAAATAACAACTTGGGATAGTCATTAAGCTCGAACACACACAGAAAGTTCGAAATTATGAGATCCGAACTCGTCGCTATTAAATTACATGCCAAGAAGTGAACAGCTACAAAAAAAGTAAATATAGAGAGTTGAGAGAGAGGAGAGAAAAGGGCAGACACGAACGGTTTCCAGTTTCAAATTGATTTAAGGGAGGAATTAAAAAACATTAGTAAGCTTTGTGTGTATGTGAGGGAGAGAGAGCAATTGAGTCTAATTCTATTTCGAACTTCGGTCACAAATTAAGTTTTACAATCGATACAATTCGATTAGCATCAACCGGACTTCCGGGTCGCATTTTATTGTATTTAGTTTCCATCCCACTATATATATATATTTTTTTGGGGTTCTATTTTATTCGTGCATCACGTTTTGTTCTATTTATTTTGCGAGGAATTCCATTTCGGTGTTTATTTTGAATTTTTGCCTATCCAAAAAAATGAATGCGCGATTGAAAACGGATGCTGCCGCATCTCTCTTTTTCTCTCGTTCATTGATTCATTGATGCAGACTCAAATTCACATTCACACATTCTCTCTTTGCGGATTTATCATTTACATTATTTGCATTGCGAAACATCAAATTTCAATTACCCGGTTTGCGAATGTGTAGGTGATGATTATTTGACATGCGACGCGACACATGACCCATGTTTGTAATTATTCTGTACACAGCGCGGAGCAAGCGGAGCCAAACAGGAACACGATACACGGAGGAAGGGCGAAAGTGGGGAAGGGCTTTAATATAAAAACAACAAACACGTTACGCAACAGCATTGTTTGAAACTAAGCAATTTTACTTGATGTTGTTATGTAACACGTAGGTTGTTTACATCGTCGCGGCTATATAAGATTGCGGTAATGAAATTTTAAGACTGAATTAATTAGTGTTTGTTACTTTTTCTCCAGTCTTATAAAGTATCAAGAAGAAAATTTATAACAAATATACAAATATTACCTAAGATTTTAAGTATTAAAAGTGTTGCAATCTCATAATTTTATTGAAATAAGACTAATTAGTTTCTGTTTGCAAAATCTATACCAATTAAATGTTAAATGATTAGTCATTAATCTTATTGAAATTTTATACAATTAACTAAATTATTGAACACAAAATTATTTTTTTTTGGAATCATCCCTTATTCAATTTAAAAAAATATTTTTATTAACCAATCACGATTTTTAATTTTTGTTTGCCCTATTATATTACTTGACTAATGGTAATTAATGGTACAAAATGGTAATTAATGGAAAAAAAAAATTATAATAAATATACAAATATTACCTAAGATTTTATGTATTAAAAAAAAAACTAGTGTTACAATCTCATAATTTTATTGAAATAAGACTAATTAGTTTCTGTTTGCAAAATCTATACCAATTAACGAAATTATTGAAGACAAAATTATTATTTTTTTGAATCATCCCTATCAACTTAAATTTTCTTAAATTTTTATTCACAACTTTTTTCATTTTCTTTTAGCAGACTTTATATAATGAATGATATCATGATGATCATTTTATTTAATTATTTAGTTTAGTCTTTCTATAGATTTTTGTTATTAAGAAATCTAAAACTAAGATTGTTGAAACTAAAAATATTCTGTTTATATTTTAATGTTTTTTGTTATGGAAAGTTATGTCGTCTACAAATATAAGACTAAAATTGCGTCTAAAGTTGTCGAGACTACAAATTATTCTCTTTATACCATATTCCAATGTCTTTGTCTAATACTGAAATTAAGACTAACATTGTTGAAGATAAAGAGTATTTGCTTTATATTTTATGATCTTTTTGAAAGCTTTAACGTACAAATTTAAGACTAAGATTGTTGAGGATCTTTAATATTTTAATGTCTTTCTCATAAGCTGTATCATCAATAAACATAAGACTAACATTAAGACTAATTTTGATGTTTTTCTCCTATGGTATCAAATAAATTAGAGTAATATTATTGAGGCTACACAATAAATGTACAAAACTAAGACTAAAATTAAGAGTAGTCAATAATATCTAGATACTTTAATGAACCACTCCAAACTTGAAGTTACTACGCTTCCCTCAAAAGTATGTAATCATTTGGCGCCTCCCCTTTCATAAAAGGAACACGCATTACAGCAATATGGTTAAGAGCACAGGAATGTATCTATACTTGCTGGATTCCCCAAACATTCAGCTTTCATATGCATCTTTTGGATTCATACTATGTATTATAGTTTTCGAGAAAATCAATGAAATGTAAAAACACTGCTTTTTCGAACATTTTTTGAACACGAATTACAGCCAAACGGCTAAATCCACTGTAATATATCGATACTTGATACATGCACTAAACATTCAGCTTTCATATGCATCTTTTGGATTAAATCTATGTATTATAGTTTTCGAGTAAATCAATGAAATGTAAAAACACT
>NW_017098396.1:92558-125308 GCF_001412225.1 Nicrophorus vespilloides | reverse complement strand
TTTTTTAAACTTTGAATACGAATTACAGCCAAACGGCTAAAACCACAGTAATATATCAATACTTGCTAGATTCCCCAAATATTCAACATTCATATGCATCTTTTTTATTCAATCTATGTATTATATTTTTCGAGTAAATCAATGAAATGTGAGAACACGTTCTAATTTCAATTTTTCAACTTTGAACGCGTATTACAGCAATATGGATAAGAGCTCAGGAATGTATCTATTCTTTAGCAGATATTATGAAAATTGCTCACTGCTACTAATATTCGCGCCTCCCCTTAGACTAGTTCACGCCTCCCCAGGGAGGCGCGCCTCACAGTTTGGAAAACGCTGCTTTAATGTCTTACTAAAGACTTATCATCAAGAAACTTAAAATTAAGTCTAAGATCATTCTAAGCCAAATTGATGTGTTTTTTTTTTGGAATAGTAGTAAAGTGTTGTTGTTGTAACTTGGAATAGAATAATATTTGTTTGTGTTAACGCTGCTGTATATGTTTGCAAGCGATGGGATAATGAGATTATACGTCAGCAGTTCGAAACGAGAGCATTGTTTGGTATATCTAATGAATATACCGAGACTACACTACTAGCACATATAATGTATATACATTTGGTATACATCGTTTCATGTGGGCTGGACGAAAGTTTCGGCAGGGCACCATCCCAATCCCATCCTCCTCCCCCCCCTCTCATTCCACCCTTCAAACACGGCCGAAATGCCATCCCATCTATATGCAAAGCCCGCAGGAGAAACACCTCCGTTTCCAATTAACCATTACCCGAATAACACCATCCCGATGCCAATACTGCAATCCTAACGGATGCCCAAATCTGCTTTTCTGATAATTCGCTCATCGAATACAGCCGTAGTATATGCATACACACATCCATCCGTCCGTTCCCTCTCAGAACTTGCTCTTACTTCCATTCTTGTTTACAACTTTATAATCCAGCTCCTACTCCTGCTCATCCTTCTTCGAAGTAATCTCGAATTCAGCTGACACATCCTGTCCAACGGTTTCCGTTTCCCTCCTGGGGCCATGGTCACTGACAAACTAATATCTAAGATTAAAGTCTACCATCTACTCAGTTATGTATATATTTTTAAACCAAATTCCATTACTTATCTCCCGTTTCAGTATACTTTTTCATTCTTCAAAATAACCTAATTACACTTGAATAACACATTTATTTACAATATTGAAATTATTAAAAAAATTGTCAATATTATTAGGTCATTTCGAAAGACCAATTACGTAACTTAAAAAGAAGCAAAAAATAGTCAAAATGAAATGTCAGATAACTTCAGTACAATCAGTTACCACAATTTCAAAATCTTCATGAAAATATTGACTAACATGGAAATTTCAGTTGTATTTTTCAGTATTATTTCAGGTATTGTATGATAATTGATTTTTACTTAAGAAAAATATAAAATAAGGTAATAAGTTTAAAAATTAAAATAAAAAACTATGGTAAATTTCATTATTTCAAAATTTTAATAAATAAAATGACCTAGATCTAAATTTCAGGTGTTTCTGTTCATGGAAGACTATTGTTTTTTCTACTTAAGGAAATTGTAATTTTTATAAATATTTAAAAATGTCCACATAATATGGTAAATATCAAAAATATTATTACTTCATTCTTGATTTATATAAAATTAGTATTTTTCGGTGTATTTCAAAAAAATTTACGAAAAAAAATAAGCATTTGAGAAAAATTTAAAATATTTGAAAAAAAAAATCTTAGTAAGTAATTGTAAAAGTACTTGTTGTAATAGAAGTTATTAGATCAGGAATCTTCATTCTTCAAAGAAAACAATTGGTAATTTCTTATTTGTTATTTTTTTTCAGTAATTTGTTTATGAAATTTTAAAATATTTGAAAAAAGTTTTTCTTACAAAGTAATTGTAAAAATTGTTGTAATAGAAGTTATTAAATTATTAAAAAAAATTGTCAATATTATTAGGTCATTTCGAAAGACCAATTTCATAACTTAAAAAGAAGCAAAAAATAGTCAAAATGAAATGTCAGATAATTTCAGTACAATCAGTTACCACAATTTCAAAATCTTCATGAAAATATTGACTTACACGGAAATTTCAGTTGTATTTTTCAGTATAATTTCAGTTCTTGGATGATAATTGATTTTTACTTAATAAAAATATAAAATAAAGTAATAAGTTTATAAATTTCAAAAAACTATGGCAAATTTCTTTATTTCAGAATTTTCATGAAAAAAATGACCTAAATCTAAATTTCAGGAACTTAAGGAAATTGTAATTTTAATAAATATTTAAAAATGTCCACAAAATATGGTAAATATAAAAAAAATTAATGAAGTCATCATTCTGGATTAATATAAAATTAGTATTTTTCAGAGTATTTCAAGAAAATAAATAAATTTATGAAAATTTTACAAAGAAAAATTTAAATTATTTGAAAAAAAAAATCTTAGTAAATAATTGTAAAAGTACTTGTTGTAATAGAAGTTATTAGATCAGGAATCTTCATTCTTCAAAGAAAACAATTGGTATTTACTTATTTGTTATTTTTTTTCAGTAATTTGTTTATGAAATTTTAAAAAAATTGAAAAGAGGATTTCTTACAAAGTAATTGTAAAAATACTTGTCGTAATAGAAGTTTTTAGGTCAAGTAATTGTAAAAGTTCTTGTTGTCATAGAAGTTATTAGATCAGGAATCTTCATTCTTCAAATAAAACAATTGGTATTTACTTATTTGTTATTTTTTTCAGTAATTTGTTTATGAAATTTTAAAAAAATTAAAAAGAGTATTTCTTACAAAGTAATTGTAAAAATACTTGTCGTAATAGAAGTTTTTAGGTCAAGAATCTTTATTTACCAAAGAAAATAATTGGTATTATCTTCTTGGTTATTTTTTTGTTGGTAGTTTGTTTATGAAATGTCCACAAAATATGGTAAATTAAAAAAAGGAGTATTCATTCTTGATTAATATAAAATTAGTATTTTTCGGTGTATTTAAAAAAAATTACAAAAAAAATAAGCATTTGAGAAAAATTTTAAATATTTGAAAAAAAAATTCTTAGTAAGTAATTGTAAAAGTACTTGTTGTAATAGAAGTTATTAGATCAGGAATCTTCATTCTTCAAAGAAAACAATTGGTATATACTTATTTGTTATTTTTTTCAGTAATTTGTTTATGAAATTTTTAAATATTTGAAAAGAGTATTTCTTACAAAGTAATTGTAAAAATACTTGTCGTAATAGAAGTTTTTAGGTCAAGTAATTGTAAAATTACTTGTTGTCATAGAAGTTATTAGATCAGGAATCTTCATTCTTCAAAGAAAACAATTGGTATTTACTTATTTGTTATTTTTTTCAGTAATTTTTTTATGAAATTTTAAAATATTTGAAAAGAGTATTTCTTACAAAGTAATTGTAAAAATACTTGTCGTAATAGAAGTTATTAGATCAAGAATCTTTATTTACCAAAGAAAATAATTGGTATTATCTTCTTGGTTATTTTTTTGTTGGTAGTTTGTTTATGAAATGTGAGGAACGTGTAGGGAAATAAGAGGTGAAGGCGAACGCAAACAAACCGATTTTTCGTAAAGTTTACACGCTTTGGCAGTCGCACAAAGGGGTCGTGTTTCCGGTTCAAAGGGTAAACACAATCACGTTGTGCGCGGCAACGGGAAACAAAAACCCTCTCGCTCGCCCCCGCACGTTCTGACCTTCGCAACGCCGAACTGTGACTACGGAACTCTCGAGACCCGTGCGAAGGGATTCGGCTCACCCGCAAAATCCCTTCAACCGTAATCCCCGTTTCCTTCGCCGTGAAAATACAAACAAAAATAGATAAATGAATAAACAAAGTGTACCAATTAAAATGCAGTCCAAACAGATGCTTCGCGATAGCCGCCTGTGCACATACAGCATCATTTAATATCGTGACACATATCAGAATTAACTCGTCTGTATATCTATCATAAATCCAACGTAATCTCGCTGCTACCGCCGCCGCCGCCTCTCCGCCACCTCCCTTTCATCCAACCAAACTGGAAATCCCACCCTCGACAAACAACGATGCGAAACATTCTTTATCGTCAATATCACAGCCAGCGTGCGTTTCCACTGGAACACTAAATCTGCATCTGCAATTCCAATTCCAAATTTACCTCTCTCTACAACGCACACCAGATAATGAACCAAAATTGATTGTTATTACATTGTTTTTTAATCATTCCTCTACAAAATTACACTTTTTTCTCTAGAAAACGATGATTTCAATACAAATAAAAGAAGTTATTTATCTGAAAGAGGAACTTCCAAAAACTAATACTACTTCTACTAAGTTTGATAAACTAAAACTAAAGAAACGAAAGTATCCAATCACGCAAAAATATAACAAGTTCATCGATTTCTTAAACTAATCTTGAAGAAAAACAACAACTTTTGACAAAATACTTATTATTAAACTTTGATTGTAGAAAAAATCCCATTATGTCAGGTATACCACAAGGTAGTGTACTTTTCCCTTTAATTACAGATCTTCAAATATCAAATCA
Organism: Nicrophorus vespilloides; assembly: GCF_001412225.1. NCBI lineage: Eukaryota > Metazoa > Arthropoda > Insecta > Coleoptera > Silphidae > Nicrophorus > Nicrophorus vespilloides. Next base: position 120,751 of record NW_017098396.1, on the reverse strand, counting down.
TTTCACATAATAAGGTCTTGTACTGTCTAGTAATTTCTATTGTAAAGTTTGTAAATCAATGTTTTCCACAAAAAAAACTACCTCAATGATTATTTTTCATACTCTCAGCTTGCTTTGAATAATGAAGCAATAATAAAGCATTTTCTTCAAGAAATATACTTTTGTGTTTATAAAATCGAATTGTAATTAAATATCCAATTAAAATTTTGAATATTTCAATTATTTTCCAATTAAATTTCTTAATTTATATACCTCATTATTTCTGCTCAATTCAAGCGCCAATTCTCAACATTCCAAAGCCCTTTTGATTCCATTTTCTACGTTTAATTAACTTTATTTTATTTTTTTTCAAACAAAATATCCCTTTTCATAGTATAATTTTATGTATTTTATATAGCTTCAGTTTTATGTAATTATTAAATTATTTATTTCATAATTTGATATAAAAATCTGATGAAATTAATGAGTTTAACTCGCAGCGAAACTGGATGAAATTGCTTGTTTTAAAAAAAAAACTACCCTTAATTACGTGTAATCCAGTGCAAAGTGGCATTAAAGTATTACTGTAAAGATGAATGCAAACAAGAAAATTTAACTAAAAGTTTCGACTTTTAATACCAAGCAAAAACAAACGTAAAGTCGCTGAATGGAACGAATTTCGGCCGAATAAACATCTGTACTTATTACATGAAACTGAGGCTGAGGAATCAGCGCATTGTTCAGCATTTAAAACAAGAAACAATGGAATTAGTAGCTTCGTGCCGCAAAACTTAATAAACGTAAGTCGGCTTCAATTACTAGGTATTAATTTGTATTCTTTAAAATACGTTTGATTAAATCTATTTGAGTTCTTGTAAGGGTGGAAAGTTTATTATTTAATTAAATTATTGGAAAATTTCTACAGGGTGAGCATTTAAGCTTAGAAAAGCCCACAAAGTCCCCGATGCGTCAGATGTTTAAATGCATGCGAGTGGATTATTCCGACGATGTAAACACGAATCCGGATGTCAACTCTTGTTTCAGGTTTCGCAATTACCATGAACTAATCGCTGCTGTAGCTATCACGAAAAACAAAACTTAATTGGATAGAAATCTGATGTTAAAATTTTGTAAAATTTCTCAATTAACTGCAGCATATCAATAACTTAATTTCTCTTAATAAATATTAAAAATTATACAAAGGAAAAAAGATAGGAAAATACATTTTTCAGAAAAAATGTGAAAATATTGAAAACTAATATTATTCTTGACTTTCTCGTTAACTGCAATTTTAATAAAGTTATTTTACTTAATTTTGATAATTTTCAGTGTTGACAATTATAATATTATAATAAAACTGCTCATATAAATTAATCATTTTGATACTACAATTGAAATGATTTTATACTGAAAACGCATGTTTTTCTTCATAAATTTATGTTTCCTCTACTACTTGTCTCTTCCTATATAATTTCAGACATAAATTTGGTCGTATAAATAGATCATTTTCAGGATTTGAAAATCATTATGAAATCATTTGTTACTAACATTAATTATAAACTACCATTGAAATTATTTAATACTGAAAACGTATATTTTCTTATGAATTCATTAATTTATGTTTTTTCTACTATTTATCTTTTTCTATCCAATTTCAGACATAAATTTGGTCTTCTAAAAAGATAATTTTCAGTAGTAATTCAGTGCCCATATAAATCGATGATTTTCAGAATTTGAAAGTCATTATGAAATAATTTGAGACTAACATTAATTACAAACTATCATTGAAATTATTTTATACTGAAAACGTATGTTTTGTCTTCAAAATTCATAAATTTATGTTTCCTCTACTACTTGTCTCTTCCTATATAATTTCAGACATAAATTTGGTCGTATAAATAGATCATTTTCAGGATTTGAAAATCATTATGAAATCATTTGTGACTAACATTAATTATAAACTACCATTGAAATTATTTTATACTGAAAACGTATGTTTTCTTCTGAATTAATTCATTTATATTTCCTCTACTATTTATCTTTTTCTATCTAATTTCAGTCATAAATTTGGTCTTCTAAAAAGATCATTTTCACTGGTAATTCAGTGACAATTATACATACAACTGACATTATAAATTGATCATTTTCAGGATTAGAAAGTCATTATGAAATAATTTGAGACTAACATTAATTACAAACTATCATTGAAATTATTTTATACTGAAAACGTATGTTTTTTTTCTAAATTCATAAATTTATGTTTTCTCTACTATTTGTCTTTTGCTATATAATTTCAGACATAAATTTGGTTGTATAAATAAATCATATTCAGGATTTGAAAATCATTATGAAATCATTTGCGACTAACATTAATTAAAAACTACCATTGAAATTATTTAATACTGAAAACGTATGTTTTCTTATGAATTCATTAATTTATGTTTCCTCTACTATTTATCTTTTTCTATCTAATTTCTGACATAAATTTGGTCTTCTAAAAAGATCGTTTTCAGTGGTAATTCAGTGATAATTATACATAAAACTACCCTTATAAATTGAATATTTTCAGAATTTGAAAGTCATTATGAAATAATTTGAGACTAATATTAATTACAAACTATCATTGAAATTAATTTATTCTGAAAACGTATGTTTTATCTTCTAAATTCATAAATTTATGTTTCCTCTACTATTTATCTTTTTCTATCTAATTTCAGTCATAAATTTGGTCTTCTAAAAAGATCATTTTCAGTGGTAATTCAGTGATAACTTTACATAAAACTGCCCTTATAAATTGATGATTTTCAGGATTTGAAAGTCATTATGAAATAATTTCAGACTAACATTAATTACAAACTCTCATTGAAATGAATTTATTCTGAAAATCTATGTTTTTTTTTACTAAATTCATAAATGTATGTTTCCTCTACTATTTGTCTTTTCCTATCTAATTTCAGTCATAAATTTACTTCTATAAATTGACCATTTTCAGGAACTGAAATATGCTCTCATAAATTGATCATTTTCAGTCTATACAATTTTAATATCGTAATAATTATACACAAATCCGCCTATAAAAAATTTCCATTCTCCTTTTTACCAAAAAATATATATATGACTGCTGAAAAAATAAAATAAAATGGACACTGTGAATGAGTCTGAGTATGAGATATTATTGCATGCGACCACCTGCGATCGGATTATTGAAACGACCTTTCCTTGAGCTCTCTTGGCTCTTGGATCCCCTCGGTGATATATGTAAGGACCTCATCCGTGGCTTCATTTTTATATTACACCCGGTCATATTTCAGGTGTAATTTAATATTTTCAGTGAAAGGAGGGGGGGGGAGAGGAAGAGAAGAGAAAAGCATAAAACAAAATCCATTCTCGGGTGACCATAAAGATAAGCAGTAATATATTGTAAGAACATTTTATATAAAGTAGCTGGGCGTTTAGCTGGTTTTATTTTCATTATCTCTAAAACGCTTCTGCCATGCATCATCAGTCCCGGAATCGGGGCCAAAACTTTAGCACGTTCTCCACCATTTCCAACAAACCAAAAAAAAAAAACTTCTACTCTTCCGACACATTCACTCCAGACAATATTAAGCTTTGATCTCTGTATATCAGCACAGATTTTATTTTCTTTCTCACCCATCGTTTTTATTCCTTGCTGAAATTTATACGTGTGTATAAATGATATTTGTAACAAGTGTGCATTTGCTTATCGAGGAAAATAGCTTTGGATTTTGTTATCCGCGTTGGTGTTGCGCCATATCGATTTTGCATGTTGGTGGCTTTTTCGGTGTGGTCTGATAACCTTCGGGCCCTTGTAATGTATGCAATGGGCAAAGTTTAATTAAAGCCAGATTAGAATTATTTAATTGAAACGCGCGCGCGCCCCGCCGTAATTAGAATTCTGATACAGTCCTAATACACACGTGCATAGGGACCGACATAATGGCCACATAATTGTATACATCGCAACATTACACACAAGTATTTCTATCATCCGGAATTCACGGAAAAAGCCAAGCTTTACTGTTCAAACCCGGAAACGCGATTATTCCTTTTATCCTGAAGCAATCGGATTCTGGATAAATGCTCTTTTTTTATATATCCACTAAAAAAGTCAACTTTTAGAAACAATCTTTACATGCATATTTACTAAATAAATATAATTAAATTTAACAAAGAGTTGACAAATAATTTAAAAAAAAAATCTTCTGATTAAAAACTTTCCTCTCATTTAAATTTTAAATCTATTTCTTTAAGTGTTTTCAGTTGTGTCAATTGCAATATCTGTATTAAATACGCCTATCTCTCGTTTTACACGGTACTTTCTTTACACGTTTTGGCTTTTAACTCCATTCTACATACTTTTCGATTTACACGGTTTTACATACAAAAAGTTACAATTTCAAAAGGTATGAGTAACTTTATATGAAGAAAAATACCTGAAAGTAATTAGATTTGCTACAAAATAAATTAAATTAAAAAAAATCTAAAAAATATTTAAAAACAAGTCCTCAAGTCATTGCCCCATGTTACCAATGCTATTTATCCTAAACTGAACTTCATGATCCTTAACTGAACTTCATGATCCTTAACTGAACTTCAAATCCCACTCAAAACTTCTTAAACCCAAAGTAAATTCAAGAGCTCATCAAAAAATCTCTCTTCACCAAAATACATCATCCTACTTATCCTAATAATAAATGTAATCCTAATAATAATTATAATATGGTGATAATTCTTAATAAAACTGTTCTCATAAATTGATCATTTTTATACTGAAAGGCATGTTTTCTTCATAAATTTATGTTTCCTCTACTACTTGTCTCTTCCTATATAATTTCAGACATATATTTGGTCGTATAAATAGATCATTTTCAGGATTTGAAAATCATTATGAGTCTATTGCTCGTTTTGCATGGTACTTTCTTTACACGTTTTGGTTTTTAACTCCAATCTACATACTTTTCGATTTACTCGGTTTTACAAAAGTTACAATTTCGAAAGGTAGGAGTAATTTTATATGAAGAAAAATACCTGAAAGTAAGTAGATTTGCTAGAATAATAAATTAAATTAAAAAAAAAAGTCTTCTAAACTATTACAAAAAAAAATCCTCTCCGTTGCCCCGTATTACCTATGCTATTTATACTAAACTGAACTTCATGATCCTAAAATCAACTTCAAATCCCACTCGAAACTTCTTAAATCCAAAATAAAATCAAGATCTCGTCAAAAAATCATCTGTCTTCACCAAAATACAACATCCTAATAATCCTCTTCACAATCCTCCCTATGATCTCCTGTGTTCCAAGACTAAAATTGTTCCTTTCCTGTTATCTCTAATTCTATATTCCTAGAATTCCAAATATCCACCTTAAATTTAAGTTTCCCATATGTTCACCCCTTCAATACCCAATATCCCTTTAATTTCATTATATTTGTATTATTTGTTGTTATTCATATTTTGAGTTATGTATATTTTATTATTTTTTCATTTTACTATTTTATTTTAATGTTTTTTTTTTGTATTTTGGTTTCGCTATTTCAGACAATCAAAATTGTATTCTTCAGTGTAAAAAGTAATGAATTTACTATCAGAATGAAAGCATTTACAATTTTGTCTTTTTGTCAATTTTGCATTTCTTAATATTACTTAAATCTAGTTATAATTGCAATATGTGTTAAACATATAAGTAATTTTATATAAAAATAAAACTTACAAAAGATATACATTCTAAAAAAAGTCTTTATTATAAATTAATATTGTATGTACCAAAATACGAACAGACTTGTGTAACAACCAAATAGATTAACTAAAAAATAAATAATAAATGTTTAGTACATTTATAAATAACTTTCATTAGGTAGTAATTTGCAAGTATGTAGATTTACTATGATCATCAGGTAGATTAGAAGGGTTTGATTTAAAGACATCTTGAATTTATATAGATTTGATCTATATTCTTGAAGTTATATGTAGGACATTTCTTAATTCCTTTCTGCGATTATTTTATGATCTGTACTTATTGCATAAAATTAATAAATTTATTTTATTTGCAAATTTCTTCAACTACGAAATGCATTTGATGTTGTCAACACTCAAAGCGCAATACACAAATGTAAATTGATTATGCGACCCGAACAAAGGCGGAGAAAACGAAATGGAAATCAGACAATTATCAAACATCTCCTCTGCGCCACCGAAAACAAAGGGATCGCGTTTTCGGAGAAGCGGGAAATTTAAATGGAAATAAACCCCTTTTTCTTATTAAGCAAGGAAAATGAAAGAAGAAAAAAATAGAGAAAAAGAGAAAGAAAAAATACACATCATAAAATACACAAAGGCCGACTTTCCGCCCGGTCTCCTTTTGTTTCCTCCGAAGACACCTTCCAATTTCCAGCGCTAAAAACACCCGCGGGTCGCGTTCCGCTCTAATTAATGCCCTTCCCATTCATCTCCATTATTATCACGCCCTTCGAAAAACAAGTGAAAAATAAAAAGAGAAAAGGAAATATATATATATATATACGTAAGCAGAGCGAGGAAGAAGAAAATTTTATTTTCCATTCGTCTCCAGCTTTTGTTCGTCAACGCAAATATTAATTTGGCTTATATTTCTACCCCCGACTTTCAATTGTTTTTCATTATTAAAAGTGGTTACGTTTTCTAAGACGATTACGCAACAATGCATTGCATGAAACGTCTCAGTTTCAGCACTGAATAATATTTCAGTAATGAAACATTTGTAGCAAGAACACTCAAATTTTCTTTGACAAAAAAGTGACAATTAATGATATTTTACGTTGATTATCAAAATTTTAACACTTTTTTATAATAATAATTGCGCTTTGACAATTATTATTATAATAAAGTGTTAAAATTTTGATTAAGAAATACATAAAATATTGTAAATAAAAATTTTATGTTTTTCAAATAAATAAAATAAATTTAAAAAAGAACATTTTTAAAATGACTAATAAACAAATCCATATATGGTTACGAAAAATTAAAATTTAATTTGAATGAACACCTGCGTGAACACGTGCGTTTTAAGTGAACACCTGCGAAACACCTGAGTTTTAATTGAACACCTGTAAAATACCTGGGTTTAAATTGAACACATGCGTGAACACGTGCGTTTTAATTGAACATCTGCAAAACACCTGAATTTTAATTGAACACCTGCGAAACACCTGAGTTTTAATTGAAAACCTGCGAAACATCTGTATTTTAATTGAACACCTGAAAAACACCTGGGTTTCAATTGAACACCTGCGTGAAAACTAGCGTTTTAATTGAACAACTGCGAAACATCTGAGTTTTAATTGAACACTTGCAAAATACCTGAGTTTTAATTGAACATCTGCGTAAACACTTGCGTTTTAATTGAACACCTGCAAAACATCTAAGTTTTAATTAAACACCTGCGAAACACCTGGGTTTAATTGAACACCGGCGTGAACACTTGCGTTTCAATTGAACAGCTGCGAAACACCTACCAAATAATTAAAATTTTCTTCATTAACAATATGTACTTTAGGATATTATCAATGTTGAAGTTCAAAATAATGTTTTCAATTATTAAACTAAGTGTGAAAATGTATCTGATCAAAATTATCATCTACTTTGATTATACTTCACTACAACATCAGTTAACATCAAATTATAAACGTTACTATAGCTAACAACAAAAAATAAGCGACTCTTATTTTTTTGTTCATTAATTAAAGCGTAATATGAAACAAGATAGGATAAGGTAAAAATGAATACAAAGAAAATATGCAGTGAAACAAACAGTAATAAAGAACAAGATATAATGCACATGTATGAAGTAAATGGTAGAAAAATGCTGTAGCCCAGATCTCCTCGCCTTGATTACATTTGATTTCGTTACGTAAACGACGTCCGGTCCGGTTCTTCCGCACTTTTTGCATCGTTCTAATTACTGCTACATTCGAGCGCGATTTTTTTAATTGGATGCACAGAAAATCGCGTTAATGCGCGCACATCCAAAAAAATCAAACGGAATGATCATAATAATAACCAAACACGCAGAAAAAAAATAATAGAGTTTGGATTTCGCGGACGTGTGTTCGCTATAGAATCGTGTTCATTACTTTTGGATCAATTTTTTTTCTGGAATTCATGGTTTCATAATGACTTACAAAGTATTGAAAAATACCAAAGGTAACGGATTCTCTTTGACGCGATTTATCCCGATGATAGCTCATTAAAATTAATGGCTTTCCGGATCCTGGGATAAGTTTAGATTTAAAAATATTGTTTTTTTATTACTCATATTACGTATAGTATAGATTTTTTAAGCAGAAATAATTTGGAAAGTTGTCAACAATTATTTTTTTCAACCTAATTAAAAAGAAATTAATTAACTACAAGGTAAAGTATATAATTTTTTCCGTTAATTAAAAATACGCAATCAAAATTGAAATAATTTTAATGATTCGGATATACCTCGAAAACCAATAATAATATTTACTATATTGAATAATCAATTTAAAACTCAAAAAATATAGAATAAAATAACCTTTGGATGAGATAGAAAGTTCAATATTTTACAATTACTACAATTCTCTGTCAAACTTGAAGTAATTAAATTTTAATCGTCTTTAAATATTCATCTTAAAGCTAATTTTATTGGGAATAAAATGACCGTAAGGCGAAAGGTCTCTTTTTATCTAATTTCAAGTAATCGCTGTCAAAGCTGAAGTTAATTACTTCAGCTTTGACAGCGATATTGTTATTGAATTTTCACATTTTTGTTAATTACTCAAAAAACGAGAATCATATTTATAATATTGAATATTCAGTTTGAAACTAAACTAATAGGGAATAAAATTATTGTAATATGAGTGTTGTAACTTTTTCCAATTACTTGTAATTTTCTATCAAATTTGAAGTAAACAAATTCTATTTTTTTTATTAACCATGATAATTATTTATATTAAAGAAAAAGTAAATTAAATCTAATATTACAAAGACGAAAATGATCATATGGTAACAGTTGTAACTTTATCTAATATTTAATAATCTAAGTATTAATCATTAAGCATTTGGAAAGCACTGCTATTATTTTTTTTGTTAATATCTAGATAATTATAATGAGTATTTGAAATATTGAATAAGTAAATTTAAGCTAACATTACAAGCAAGAAAATTATTACATAATAATACGTGGGGTCTAAGAAAATTTTTCGGTCGTCATTTAAAATTCGTAGAATCCATTGTACGGATTTCTTCGTGTAGCCCAAGTGATGACTTAATATTCTAGACACGGCCATGGCATTCAAGCCCAGTTCATCACCTACCATTTCCTGTATCATTCTTGGATTTTCGTCAATTTTTGCCTTCGCCAGAGCTACGTTTGTGTCATCAGTAAAAGATTTCGGGAGACCATCACGAGATTCGTCCTCAACAGAAAAATGTCCGGTTTGGAATCTTCTAAATCACTTGAAAATGGTCATAAGAGATAATGCATTCACTGCATATTCATATTAGCATTCCTGGAAAATTTGCATAGTCTTGAGTTGACGTCGAAATCCGTAGAAACAATTTTTTGCAGTGTTGGTGGTGAAATTTCTACCAACATTACATCACTAATCCTATTCATTCTTACCGATCTTCTTGAAATTTGACATGAAATATCGACTAGCAAATTGAGATTTGTTTTTCAGAAACAAATGTATTAACGCCAACTAAGCAAATTTTTAATAATTCACTTTCAAAATTTGAAAAGCAATGTTGTCACATTTTTGTTAATATCTCAATACCAATGACAGGTATTTAAAATATTGAAAATGTAAATTAAAGCTAAGACTCTAAAGAAAGAATTAATTATTCAAGTTTGTAGTAACAAAACTTGAAACCTCAGAAAATCAAAACTGTTATTGGGATAAGATACAACTGCAACGTTTATTACCTAACTGTGTATCTACTGCGACAAGATTATGCGGTAACAAATGATTTATTCTAGAAGCATGGGTTATTTGCGTCCCCAAACGAAACAGCAGCGATAAATTGATAGGAATGCACAGCGCAGCGCGCCTTCCCCGCGGTTTCTGGGACAAAGAGTAAAAGGGATGTGAGGGGAGGCTAAAGGGCGGTCATGTAAGCGTAAATCCGTTAATTCTCTGGAGGTCTGTGCGAGGTCTGAGCGGTCATCTGGCTCAGAATTAAGGCATTACGTGCACCGCAGGAACACACACACTGCATGCTCACCAAATAACCGCACAAAGTGTGGTGACCACCGTTATTTTAATATACACAACCCTATTGTGGCTTTGCCTTAATATATAAATAATTATATAATATATATTTATGAAATATATATATTTTCTTATATAAAAACTGTAATATTTCTGATGTGATGACAGTGCAGACCCATCATCATACAAACAATTCATAGCAGCAGCAGCAATATTTACTTTCGCCCGGCGCCAAAGCCACCCCTTCTTCATAATCCCAAGCCCAGTGGATTAATATCAAGCGTAAAACAACAACAAAAAAAAGTAACACACGACAGGCGAGACAACCCTCGCATTCACGCGCCACGCTTCCAAATAATGAAATTAATAATGAGTAATGGCGTCCACCCTCAATTCTCTATTTTTTCCTACTTTTCCTTTCTTTTCATCCAGTTCCTTTACATCCACACGAAATGCACTCAATTCTAGCGTGCGTCAGTGTATAGAGTGATCCATCAAAAGCGCTATTTGACAATTGAAACTTTTAATGTATTCACCAGGTATATTTTATTTACACAGTTAATTGAATACAAATTTCATTAAATTAATTAAATTGAATGTAATTTATTTTGTTTCAATCAAATATTTTGAAGTATTTCGATTTACAATATTTGTTTAAATAAATTTAAGTTATTTTTTTAATAATCACAACAATTTTTGAAATGCTTGTTGCAACATCAAATAACAGAAGAAAATAAAATAAAATGATTTTGAAAACGTTGTGTAATTGTGTTTCGAAATACATTCGTGTTTGATTATATAAAGTATTCATGGAACTATACAAATACGAGTAATCCCAACATAATACAGGTGAAAAGCAATAATTAACTTTAGTGCCGTGGGGATAATAGCATTTACATGTCGATGATTGTATCAAACATTTCGCTAATCAAATTTCAGCATATAAATTTACCGTAAATGAACGCGTCCTTTTTAACGCTCATTTATTTTATCCGAATTAATATCAACATCAATTTATTATTGTATAATAACTAACATTTGCATTAATTAATTAACAATTATATTTGATACATTTTTTTTCATCAAATGGATTTTGTACAAAGATATTATAATTTTTAAATTTACCGCGCTTTTTTTAATTACACAACTATAACTTAACAATTAGTTGATGAACTAAAGTTAAAGTAATAATCAAACTTTTTATAGGGGTTTTATATTTCATAATTGACATTGTTTTTAAATTTCCCGCATTAATGCACATTGATGACTTGTCAATGGGTTATAACAATATGAAAATGAAAAAAAAAACAAAGTTTAAGAAAGAAGTGAAATATTATTTTTGAACAATCCGCCCTTTTTGAATAAAGAGTTATAAAATTGATAATTTGAAGATGAAAAATATCAAATGCAAAAGAACAAAAACAAATTTTTAAGAAGGATTTATGAAGTACAAAAATGAAATTATAATTTTTAATTTCTGGCTCTTTTTGTATACTGATAGCTTGTTAATAATTTGACGATGAAAAATAAGCAATCTTAAATAAAAGAAAACCTATTAATAAGTCTGTAGGAAGTACAAAAAATAAAATTATTATTATTGAATTTCCCGCTATTTTTTAATATATGATAATATTTGAAAGTAATGATTAGTTGATGAACTAAAGTTAAAGTAACAAATTAAACTTTTAATAAGGTTTTATAAATTTCAAAAATGAAATTTAAATTTCCCGCTTTTTATAACACATTGATAACTTGACAATGAATTATAAGTATAACAATTTGAAATTGAAAAATAACCTATGTTTAAGAAATTTATCATATGAGTTGCAAAAAATAAATTATTATTTTTTCAATTTCAATTTCCCGCTTTTTGTAAATACATAATGGTAACTTAATGATGGTTTATAAACTTAAAAATTTGTTGATAAACTACGGTTAAAGTAAAAACGTAACCTTTTAAGAAATAAAATCATTATTTTAAAATTTTCCACTGTTTACAATAACTTGATATAATAACTTGATTGTGGGCTATAAGTTTGACAATTGTAGATATGACTTTATAAATTACAAAAAAAAATAGTACATTTTAATTTCCCGCTTTTATTAATTACAATGTTAATTTAGTGATGGCTTATAAATTTGACAATTTATACACAATTTTATAGAAAAAAATCAATATATTAGGGTTTTTTTATTATTAAAGTGATGAAACATTTTTATATATATAAATCATATTTGGAAACGTTAGTAGCAATACATTTTATTGAGTAAAGGTTAAACGATTAGACACTAGTGTTTTATGTGGCAAATAATAAACTCGTTTAAAACAGCGATCAAATGTGTTTTTTTTACTTTTTGTTCGAAGCTCCCTGACCGAAGCTGAGTTTCGTTCTGTTATCCGTGAAATTTCCTCCACCCTCTTTTTTTAACCGTTTCGAATGCAGCAGAGGTTCCTCCCTCTATTTCTCTCTTTCTCCTCTCTTCTTCGTTTGATGAATGTAAACGGCCATAAAAATACAACCGCAATACATTAGAACGGAAAGCAAGGAGCTCGCATTATTTATATATATCATTCGTATACCGGATGTGAATATGAAGTGCGGAGGAGGAACGTAAGTAGAGATAAAGGGGTTGTAAAGTATAGTCAATTTTGATTGTAAAAATCCGGCTGAGTAAGGGAAATTCGCCGACTCTCAAAGAGAAAGACCCGATCTAAGATATTTATGCTAAGAGGGTGGTGGTTGGTTGCACCGCATAAGTTACCACCAATGTATCGGCATGTACATAATTCAAGGCACCAAACCACCATCCCCCCATCTCAAATGTCTATTCGTGGGGTGGCTAGGGGTGGTAGAGAGGATGAGAGGGGGTGCGCTCTCGATGCCATTATTTCAATATAAATGACTGTTCCCTTATGTTACTCAGATAATAACAATAACTTACGTAACATAAATGGAAAGAGCGAGCGAGCAGAGCTGCCCTCTGCCCGACCTCTCACACATACGGGCCGGGCCACCAATTTATTGCCTTCTTATATCAATAAGTCCGGTGTTATGTACTCCATCACAGGTTGCATTAAATTTACCATAAATATAGTCTCGCATTACAATTTTCATCTCCCACGTTCGAACACTTTACAACCTTCCTACGTTTAATACAAAAGATATCAGAATCACCGTGAAATATACCTTTTCTTACAAAATTATTTATACAGAATTTTTTTATGAATAACAACAGTTTCTTTAACCCTCCGTTATTCGCGCGGCATCTGTGAGACGCCATAAGTTTTACAAATCGAAAGGTGGGACAACCTAACTGACAATTGTTAAAAGCACAGTTGATGGAGATTCTCAGACACCACGCGACTAATGATATTCGATATGCCGCGCGAGTAACGGAGGATTAAGTACAAAGTAAACAATTAGTAAATTTTACAACTTTGAAAATAATTCTTCTAACTCAAGAAGAGTCATGAACGAAGATGTAACATAATTTTCTTTACGAATTCAAGTTATTCAATAAAAAAAAACTGAAAATATTTGTTTTTTAATTAAATTTATTAATAAGCAACAGCAATATTTTAATAACTACAATTTTTATAAAATGAACTTAAATTATGTTAGTTATAATTATATTAATTACTAATTGGGATTGAGAAAGGACGAGAACAAATTTTATTTTAAACAAACATTTTTTTATGAAAATTTTCAATTTCAATTTACTAATCAATTTCTTGTTTTATTACATGTTAGCTTAATTCTTTGAAATCTATGATATTACTACTGTTCAGTTTAAAATTAATCTATATATCATTATATCAAAATATAATTGAAGATTAAATAACAACAGTTTCCTTAATTATAAAGTAAATAATTAGTAATTAGATGCGTTCAATATAGAACTTGCCACGTCATCATGAAAATAATTCCTTCAATTCATGAAAAATCATAATATAAAGAAGTAACATTAAATATTCTAAAATTGTTTACGAATTCATAACTTTTCAATGAAAAATGTAATTAATTAAATACCAAAATAAGCAATACCAATAGCAATATTTTAAAAACTACAAATTTTATATAATTATCTTAAATTATGTAATAATTAATTAGAATTAAGAAATGAAGAAACCAAATTTTAAATTCAACAAACATTTTTTTTATGAAAATTTACCAATCAATTTCTCGTTTTATCACTTGATCGTTTAATTGTTTTAAATCTATGATATTACTACTGTTCGCTTTAAAACCTATCTATTTATAATAATATCAAAATATAACAGAAGACTAAATTACAACAGTTTCCTTAATTATAAAGTAAATAATTAGTAATTAGATCCGTTCATTTTAGAACTTGACACGTCATCATTAAATATTCTAATATTATTTGTGAATTCATAACTTTTCAATGAAAAAAAAGCTTTTTACATTTTCTGTAATTAATTAAATATAAAAATAAGCAAAAGCAATAGCAATATTTTAACAACTACGAGATTTATATAATTATCTTAAATTATGTAATATTTAATTAAGAAATGAAGAAACCAAATTTTATTTTCAACAAACAATTTTTGTATGAAAATTTACCAATCAATTTCTCGTTTTATCAATTGATCGTTTAATAAACTTCTCACAATTTTTTAAATTAATTATGTTAATAAGTAACTGCAATATTTTAACAACTACAAAATTTATATAATTAACCTAAATTATTTAAGTAATAATTACATTAATTATTACTAAATAATTATTTAGTATTTATCTTTATTTACTAATTATTGACAAATAGAGAGAGAGAGAACAAACTTTAAACCTAAATCTATTAATTAATTTCACGTTTTATGACATGATTTCTTAATTATTATCTTTAATTATATAATATTTCTAATGCTCAATTAAAACTGATTCTATTTATTATAATATCAAACTTATAAATATGTACATATTATTATTATTGATGATGGAGGTACTTGGAAAACGTATCTGTAAAGTAACGATTTTCATACTTTTATTTTTTATTAAACGGAATCATTTGTTATCGTGATGTATCTATATATATACTTCAAAATCTACTTGCTTTTGCTGCAAACATTTCTGAAGGAAGGTTGCCAAGGCCAGACGTGCGAAGTTTGTTGCTCGAATAATTCGTGAATTGATAGATGAAAGACAATTCGAAGACGATACATCCTGCGGAGAAAAAGTCAATAATCTTGAAGTGTTCCATATATCCACTCTACCATCATGGATCGTTAATGCTTAAAATGTTTACATAAACCAGATGATATCAATATAAAATAAACAAATATAAATATATGTCTGTCAGTATTTTATCTCTCTTAAACTAATCAATATATTCAATTAGAAATTTTACATTTTACAAAATGAATAAAAAAAATGGATTAAATATTTTGTATTATTTTATATTAAAATTAAATCATTCATTAAATTAATTCTAGATACATAAATTTGAAAATAATTAATAAAAAAAATATTTCTTTAGCCCACAAACATAAAAATTATTGTTAAATGAAACTAGTAAAAGTTCTTTTAGTTCCTGTGGACTAATGGACTATAGGTTTTTAGATTTATGGAATAAATAAGTTTATTTTTCGCCAATTTCTATCAATAATATTCATTTCACTAAATTAGAAATAAACTAACTTATAATTATTTTTAAATTATAAGAGATTGTAAATAAAAATAGCAAAAAAAATATAGTTAACAATTTCATTCGTATTAGATCGAATATTAAGTAATATTGATTTATTTCATGTCCATTAGAATATATTTATAAATTATATTGAATTTTCACTGAAGTCTTCCAAACTTAATTGAAATGCATTTTCAACACGACTCAAACAGTGTATTTCAAAGGTAATATTGTTATTGAAATCAATAGATGAAATTTACTCTTTTTTTTAACTAAATCTATCTCGTTAGTTTAATCATGCACGTAATAATCAAAGGTATGAATTGTCGTTATACAATCTGCTTGATTAATTACGAACTGCTTAGTGCAATTCGCTTGCTAATTAACAACTACTTTGAAGAGCGTTAATTAATTACTTAGTTAATCGTAGGCATTACGCTAATGCGACACACGAAACACACGGGCATAACTTTCTTCTATAATTAGCACATTTATATACAAAGGTGCGACTTCTATATTTAGTACAAATTTGTGTAAACATATATATTTTGAACTAGATTTTTCTATTAAACTAATTAATTATTTAATTTCAGCTTTACTACTTACTAAACTCAGTTTGATATAACTAATAGTAATTGGGACAACTGACAAATCATGTCAGAGTGGATGCACCATAATTATAAACAATAATTAACTACTCAATCCTTTAGTTAATCTTGCTGTTGAAAGTTTAGTGTCGATTATTACAAAGTTCTTTTCTAATAACATCTGCAATTGACAAGATAGTTGATTGGATAATCGAATCTACTTACTTTTAGTAAGTTCTAACAACAATGACAGCTGATATATATATGACAGTTGATATTCAAATGACAGATGACACTCAAAAGACAATTGACAGATATTTATGTCCACAGTGTGGATGTAGTAGTTAAATGATAAATTGTATAATCAGGTTGTTAGATGTTTACTCTCAATTATTATCAAGATGATGCTTGTACTTTTCAAGTAACAAAATAGTTGTTACAACCTGAAGACAATTATGCCTCTTTATTTAATTCAATGCTTTTAGTAATCGAATTGATGGCTTACTTTTAGTTGTTATTAAGATGACACTAACATTCATGATAGCTGATATTTATATTACATCTGACATTCAAATGACAATTGACACTCCAATGACAGTTATCACACAAATCTCTTTATTTAATTTTATCTTTTGAAAAATTGAATTGATGACTTATTTTTAGTTATAATTAAGATGACACTGACATTCATAAAAGCTGATATTTATATGACAGCTATATCTAAATGACAGTTAACTCTCAAATGACAATTGACACTCAGATCTCTTTATTTAATCCAATATATTGGATAATCAAATTGTTTTCTTACTATCAGTTATTACTAAGATGACAGTGACATTCATCACAGCTGATATTCAAATGACGGTTGACATTCAAATGACAATTGACAGTTATTAATGTCCACAGTGTAGATGCAGTAGTTAAATGATAAACTGTACATAATATTTACATTATACTTAATAGTAATACGTACATCCAACATATAGTTAATTAGTTAATTATTTGGATAATCAGATTGTTACATGTTTACTCCCAATTATTATCAAGATGATGCTTGTACTTTTCAAGTAATAAAATAGTTGTTACAACATCAAGACAATTTTGCCTCTTTATTTAATTCAATCCTTTAAGTAATCGAATTGATGGCTTACTTTTAGTTATCATTAAGATGATACTGACATTCATGATAGCTGATTTTTATATAACAGCTGACATTCAAATGACAATTGACACTCCAATGACAGTTATCACACAAATCTCTTTATTTAATTTTATTTTTTGGATAATTGAATTGATGACTTATTTTTAGTTCTAATTAATATTGAACATTCATGAAATCTGATATTTATATGACAGTTAACTCTCAAATGACTGTTGACACTCAGATCTTTTTATTTAATTCAATCTATTGGATAATCAAATTGATGTAATACTATCAGTTATCATTAATATGACAGTGACATTCATGACAGCTGATATTTATATTACATCTGACATTCAAATGACAGTTGACACTCAAATGACAGTTGACACTCAAATGACAGTTGACTGTTAATGTTTCATATCAAGCACAGTGTGGATGCAATACCAAAAAGAGAAATTATAAAATCAATCCAAAATTTTGTATAAACAAATCGACGGTAGCATAGGCATTAATGATTTATATGCATAAAAAGCTCCAATATACGTCCGAGCGATAATCAGATTTGCTGCTGCAAATCTCAAATTAATGCAATATAACGAGCCGCTGACCAAATCGTGAAACAACACGATTTCACACCGCACGATCCGATCCGATCCATCCGTAATCTCGTTCCTGTATGCAATTAACGTCCAATCAAATATCGCCCTTCCCCCGATCCGAAAACAAATGCATATTCATTAACGCACCTGGCGCTTCCGCCGCATCCGGGAATTTCAAATCACTTACCTTTTCCCGGGGAAATACGGAAAAACACATCCGGCACGTAGCTTTTAACTTTCCCGAAAAGTTCTTTTTCGCAGAGAGCGAGCCCCAGTTTGCATTTTTCATAGATACACTTCTTCTTCTTCTTCCAATACATTTTTTTTTCCTGCACACCCCTACACCATTTTTTTTTTCTTTCGTATTCCTCTTGACCCGTGGATTCTTAAAGAAGCCCGTTTCTTGTGGAATGGTTTTAAGCGAGCCATAGAGAATAAATTTACATATACATGTCCGGATAACTTCCTAAATAATGTAATGCCGATTCCATTCCGATGTATGTGTATTTTACAATTTCTTGGAACGGCCGTATTTCACTATACCGACAGGACACGTTACAACGCGCCAACTCTCTTTCTCAACTAAATCTCGATGCTTTATTCACCGAGATTTATTTCGCAATGGATGTAAAGATTTTAGTGATTAATTTCATCTCGCCAGAAAACCTCTTCTTTCTTTCATTTTTTCAGCTTACGCCCGCAGCAATAATGATACAAACGTGCATTTCCATTCCAATCATTTTGCTGATTTTTTTTTTGTTCCATGAACGCAGGTAACCGAATACTCTTGGAAATTTTATATTCCCTTTTGTCTCCTCTTACATAACGTCTCATACCTTATTTGTTTGTTTGTTATTTCGCTTCCTCCATGTACTTCAGTTTATTCCTACCTCTCTCTTTCTCTTCTCTCCCTATTGTAATGAGATATCGAGTTCGCCTTAATCCACCCTCCAACGATCTTCATTTTTTTTCATCTGCCGTGAAGTAAAATATAATAAATGCAGACGTGCTTGTTGTTTGCTCCCTATGTTTCCTACATTTCCACCACGCTCATTCGAATGTATTCCTCATAAACAAGGATAAATATTTAATTTATTCATATTCCTATATGCTACACACGGAATATTAATGTTCTTTCCTCAAAAATATAAATAACTTAGTTCTCAGTTTTATAACAAAAAATTTCTAACTAAAAAAAATATATAAAATAATTGAGTTTTTCAAACATATTTCAAATTAAACTCAATCAAAATTCAAACTATTCTAAATCCTAATCCAAATGATTATTCTTTTAAGATTGTTTTCTTATTTTTCTTCTATTACTTCTTTACTCTTTATAAGATAAATTAATACAAATTTACAAAAAAAATAAGTGATTTTATACTTGGAAAAAAATAATTCCTGAATCTATTGCGAGAACACGAATCCATTTCGATGGGACACTCTTAAATCTCTTTTAATTAAGAGCAGATTTCTCTAGATTTAATCGACGCTCACTTTGAGGATTAAAATCCTTGATTGAAAATGCCCAAACCGAATAGTCGCTAAAACTATGCCCTCTATCAGCATAAAGTAATTACATTAAGATTTTGAGTTAATCCCCAAAAAAAATAAATAAATCAAAGTCGATTATATAATTTTTTTTGTAATTAAGCTCAAATGCTTAATTAATTTGATTTAATCTATTTTTAAGCAATTTAATTATTTTTATTGACGCAAAGACAAAAGCGCGTAGACCAAAAACTAAGGCTTTTGTCGGGTCACCATTTTTTAGAGAGTAAAATAATAAATTAAATAATTTATTAATGTAGTTTTTAAACGTAAATTGTAACAATATACTTAGACTTGATTTTACTTGAACATTACATAAATTGACGTTTAGTAAATGGGAAATAGCTATGAGAATTACTGGAAGTAAAATAAATATCAAAAGTAAAATAGACAATAAACATTGCGAGGACGATTATCGTCATTTCTTTCTTTTCCTTCTTTCCTGTTTTTCCCTTTTTTTTCTGGATAAGTGGTAATTGCATAATTCAAGATATAGATATAGCATGGTTATATGACGGTCCTTATATAAAAAACCATAAGAAATAATAGCGAATTCGTGCGCGCAGCTAGTTTAATCGCGAATAAATACTTAAATCTTTCTTGGCTCTCCCCGACCAGAATTAATGATTAAATAACTCGTGGCGACTTCCCTACATGCAATGTGTACTAATGTCTTATCACTAATTCAGAACATGAATCTTTTCTTTGCTCCACGAAATACTTTTACAAAATTATTCCCTTTGCTTCAAATGTAATAGTTTCATTTCTTTCTGACTTTAACAATTGTTATATAATACGCAGATTTATGCTGTAAACAGTAATAATATAAACGTTTATGTCTTATAATCTAATTATTAACTGGATTTACACTTTTAAAACTGTAAAAAGCTTAGTTTTAGGTCATATACTTATATTTCATAACCTAATCTTACTTAAAATTTTGACAGTTGTTGTATGTTGGTGTTTAATATGGTGTAAACAGTAATAATATAAATTTAAATATTGCTCAAAAGTAGTAATGAGAAAATCAATTATTTCATTAATCATAATTAAACCTTTAAACCTGTAAAAAACTTCTTTTTAGATAATATAAAATATAATTAAAAACCTTGCAAAACCTAAGCTTACCTCAAATTTTGACAGTTGACAATTTTTTTAAATGACAGCTGTCAAAATTTGTAAATGACAACTGTCAAAATGTGTAATTAAAAATATGTCAGAACTAATTTTGAGCAACTATGTTAATGAAAACTTACATTATTGACGTATGCTAATTAATAATATAATTAAATGTTATTAATTTGGGTTAAAATGTACGTCTAAAATGAAGTAATAGTAAAAAAAAGTGGATAAAATAGGTTTAGCATAAATCTCACACGGAGGTATGGATTACATTAAATCCGAGGATGAGGATCTGTGGCCACAGCATCTGTACAGCAATTGGCCCTTGTGTCGACGTAATGAAATATCAGACCGCGACAAGATTCGTTACTGTGTGTTGCCGAATTTATAATGGAAGAGGTCGTATTTGCATACTAGTCTCGAGTATATGTAATGCCTCAGAGCATATGGCATCCCGTTTATCTGTGTGTATGTGCGTTTATACGTATACGTTTATATAAGTGTGTGTGAGAGTTCGTAAACATATACACACTTTATAATATAGTGTTTGCGAATTCTCAAATTAGTTTGCTCTTCGTTCCTTATTAACCGCAACCAGGGGGCCTCGGCTGTTGTATATTTAGGACATCCCTCCGATTATTCTCCCCGTAAACTTTTACACATTCACTCCGCAATAAATTAATGATATTATTGTCCTCTCTCTCTCTGACCCTCGACTGTGTTTGTTGTTGCAGGGAGCAAAGGATGTTCGTTGTCGTGCGTTTGGTGGATGAATCTGGTCATCGTTATGCTCGGCCTCAAGATCACCTCCACCTTATTACATAGTAAGTACATTTAATTTTGATCATTTCTCAATAGTTTTAATTCTAAAGATTTTATCCTTCCTTATTATATAATAAGTTCTAACATTAAATTTTAAAACCAAATATTCATATATTGAGTTTAGTTTTCTATAATATTCCTGAAAATCCTTTAGTATTGTATATATTTCAATTGTAATTAATACATTATGAACTTTACCCTAATATATCTATAATATTTCAAAATATCTAAAAAAAAATATTACCAATTATATTCATTAACACATTAAATCAAGAGAATTAAATTAAATAGAAAATTATGAAAAGTCAATATATCTATGAAATACTCGTAAATTCATTTAAAAAATAATTTGAAAATAGAATAATAAATGATTCTGAAGTCTTCTGATGAAAATCTCATACCTGCATCATATAAATAATTATATAATAAAATATCAATTATCTGTTTCTCTAAAATAACAATTTAATTAAAAGTTTAACTTAATAAAATTATATAATCTATGATTTCAAAAGTGATTTCAAAGAGCAACAAATTTACTAGAATTTTAATTTTTATGATGAGCTACATAATATTTTCTTTTTTGAAATCATCCCCCACTCATCACATATGAAATGCTATGTATCAATGAAAACTGGATTTTTATACAGAAACTAAAGCATTCGAAACCATTTTATTTCTATTCATAAATTACATTTTTAACTGTTATTATACAATCATGATCATTCATTCCAACTTGTTAAAAATATAATTCATAACGTTTAAAAGTAAGCAGATATTCATAGTTTAATAATGTGAAAAAGCGTCAAGTAAATTTATTTATAAAGTTGGAAATTGTTGTATTTTTAAGTTATCAAATTATAAAATACAGGTATAAAATTTACTTAATCTATCCGCTTCAAATAAGAAAGTTTGATTTAATTGAACACCTGCATGAACACCTGTGAAAACCTGCGTTTTAATAGAACACCTGTGTATTAATTGAACACCTGCGTTTAAATTGTACACCTGCGTGAACACCTGCATTTAAATAGTACACTTGCGTGAACACCTGCGTTAGTTGAGCACCTGCGTCGACAACCACAAACATTCACCCTATTTTGTATTTACAAGTTTGAATATATGGAAAAGTGTATGCGCCGGGTATATTAATTTCTTATACAAATTTTGCCTCTTAGCTCACATACATTGATTTTTACAAGTGGGTACGCGTTTATTAAATTTATTACAAATCCCTTAGGTAAAACATGAATAATGACACTAAAATACATGGTATAATTCATTAAAACAACGGTTTTCAAAAAATATCTGTAAATAATTTTGAAATTTTTTACATCAATATAACAAATAATTGGATCATATCAATAATTATATAATAAAATATCGATTCTCTATTTCTCCAAAGTAACAATCATATAAGAATTTAATTAAAAGTTTATCTTACTAAAATTATATAATCTATGATTTCAAAAGTGACAGGAGCAACAAATCTACTAGAATTTTAATTTTCATCCCCATGCGATGAGCTACATAAGATTTTCTTTTTTGAAATCATTTCCCCAATCATAACATATGAAATGTTTTGGAAACAAAGACCAAAATTATATTTTTTTAAACCGTGTAGGTAGAAACTTAAAGTTTTGAATGCCGAAATTGTATACATCCTTTTTTTACTAAGTTTCATTCAAATTAATTAATTGATTGTGCGTATCTTCAAAATTACCTACATTTTTTTTATTGCATTCCTATATAACAATGAAAATTGGATTTTTATACAGAAACTAAAGCATTCAAAGCCATTTTATTTCTATCCATAAATTACATTTATAACTGTTATTATACAATCATCATCATTCATTACAACGTAAAGAATATAATTCATAACTTTAAAAAATAAGCAGATATTCATAGTTTAATAATGTTAAAATCATATATAGAGCCGTGTTTTCTCGTTTTTAATTAGAACGCGTTGGATCCTATACAATAACTTACGTAATTCCTGGCGATATTTTCTTTGATAAATGATTTACGGACAGTCATATTCCGCGTGCCGTCGACTAAATGGTTTTCTCATCCCCGGGTGGTTTCCTCCATGGAGCCACTTACATTGTTTTCATACCGCATATTTCCTCGGGTCATTGCTCTTTAAAACCTCTTCTTCTCTCCGCCTATTCTCTTCCAATATATAGCAATGATCTCACGAAATTCGCATAATTTCATTACATTCGCATTACCCGTAAAGACGACTATTTATTATAATGCGTCACGGAATAATTGCTTGAAAATTCGTGCATTAGCTTAATGAAAAACTAATGACAAAAATATGATGAGGAAAAGTAACGATATTAAAAATACAAATTTCTGTTTATATTTTTTAGACAAATGTAAGAAAAATTACATCTTTAATAATTATCTTCTTACTAGTTTCGAATGTAATGAGACGAATATTGGATGTGCGACAATTCATATATTAGTTTGATTATTTTTCTTTATATTTTATTAGTCAAGTTTGATCATTTGATCAATCTACAATATTACTTATTTCTTTCATTTTTAACCAGAAATAATAAATTGCTTTATAATACAAATTTTAAAAAAATAATTATGTAATAACGATAATAAAATATATGAGAGTTTGGAACAAAACAGAGAAGAAATTTTACAAAAAGTTATTCAAATTATAAAAATAAATAAATAATACAATAAATGATAAATATGTTAACAATACAATTACGATTCAGTGTATTTGTAATTGAGGATGCGCCGGGTAAATTTATTTATAAAGTTGGAAATTGTTGTATTTTTAAGTTATCAAATTGTAAAATACAGGTATAAAATTTACTTAATCTATCCGCTCTTTCTTATTTGATTTAATTGAACACCTGCGTTTAAATAGTACACCTGCGTGAACACCTGCGTTTTAATTGAACATCTGCGTTTAAATTGTACACCTGCGTGAAAACCTATGTTTTAATTGAACACCTGCGTAAAAACCTACGTTTAAATAGTACACCTGTGTGAACACCTGCGTTTTAATTGAACACCTGCTTTTAAATTGTACATCTGAGTGAACACCTGTGATTTAATTGAACACCTGCGCTAGTTGAGCACCTGCGTCGACAACCACAAAAATTTACCTTAATTTGCATTTCCAAGTTTGTATTTATGGAAAGTGCACGCGCCGTTTGTAAAATGTATTACAAATTCCTGAAGTAAATATTCATGTTTTGATATAACACTAAAATATATGGTATAATTAATTAAAACAACGGGTTTCAAAAAATATTTGTTAATATTTTTGAATTTTTTTACATTAATATAACAAATAATTTAATTATAATTATTTTAATGATCGCTGCAAAGCACAATTGATCGTAATCTTTCCGTCATTATATAAATTAGTAATAATCATATATAAATTATTAATTTATAAAATTTTAATAAAATATTATTACAAATGAAAAAAGATAAATAAAACGAAATAACCATAAAAATCACTAGATCTTTGTAACAGTTTTATTTTTTAGTAAATTTTATACAAAACAATTGTAACAATCCGCAATAAATGATTATAAAACAATATATTTACTATTATAGTTCAAATAAGCTATAAAACTATATGGTCATTATTGATCAATGAATTCTTTTAATTTATGGCAAAATTTAAGTAATAAAAGATTAATTTTTATGGAAAATCGATTAGCATATTCATGTTTTAGTTAACCCATTTTTGCCCAGTCTCTGAACACTTATTGTATTGCAATTGGTAGCAAAAAAATTAGTGGAGGGTACTTTACTGTACCAACTGAAAATAACTCAATTGGAGTTTACAAAGTAATTATACGACATTATTTATTTAGATCAAATAAAACACGGCGCAGGTAATCTTCTCTCTCTGAGATTGAACAATTTGATAATACTGAACATTTTCCAGAAATAATTGATAACACCTTACGTTGTCACATCGAACTTTTGTGTGTTTTTGAAAAAAAGTGCTATGTTATTTTTTGTATTTAGTTATTATAAATGAAGGGGTTTTTAAAATAAAATCAATGTTTTTTTTTCTGTGTTGGAATTTGGACAAAAATGGGTTAATCAAAATGATGAAAAGGATAAACATTTAATTGACGTGGAATATCGGAAAATACACAATACTTAAAAGGGTGGATCAATTGCAGAGAAAGAGGCAACAAAAAAAAAAGTTTAATTGGTAGCCGAAGAAGGAGTTATAAAGTTGTTGGACAGTTTACGCAAATGATCCAGCAATCGACGTCAATGGCAGCAGCGAAAGAGGGCGGAAAATTAATTAAATTTCTTCGATCGCGATTGCCATTGTACCCCGAAAAATTGTAATCGCAAATGGCGTCAGTTTAACAATTCCATTTACTCCGCCCGCTTCCACCCTTTACCGCCACCTCCTTTGTTATACGAAATTTCCGCCGTCGGAGAGAAAAGCTCCGCGCGCCGTTCACTTCATTATATAATAAATAAAATAATAAATTCCGGGCATCGTAAAGTTCACAATTGAATGAATGCTTCGCAACTGTGTGAAAAGTGGAACACAATCGTACTTTACTATATAGTATAGTAGCAGTAGTTAGAGTAGCTGTACAAGTTGGTGGTGGTGGTGGTAGTTGTAGTAGTTTCGTCGAAGTCGTGAATCCGTAATGGCACAGCACTGCACTATGCGGTAATAATTAAAGGGCGCAATTAAAGTATTTCGTAGGAGGGCAATTAACATTTCGGAGCGACGCATATTTACGAGTCCGATATATAATTACAACTTGTTCATGGGAATAAACCGTGTTACATCATGTGCAAATAATTATCATATTAATTACAAAGTCTGTTTCTCGCTGTGTACATGCATGCGTATGTACGTACTGTTCGAGTCCATATATGTATTATATGTATGTATGTATGTACATTTACAATACATGCAAATTACACGCGTGTTGGTGGGGCTCGTACGATAAAGGTATGTGCATTTGTACGTGTGTAGGAGGTTGTGCATAATACATAATATGTATATGCGCGGCGACAAAGCGTTTGTGTTCTGCGATACGCGTATGTGTGTGTGGATGTTATTTGTATGCGTGTGTTCGGAATTAGGGAGATGCTTCCTGCATCCACATCTCTTCATCTCTCTTCTCATCACTTTGGGTTATACGATCTGCTCTCATTCAGGTGATGCGGCGCGGATTGATTTTGTTATACAACTAATTCCCTCATTGTTACGTCACGGCCCAGGTATTTCAATTAAATCCCGGCATCGCCAGACGCGGCACTGAGGCTCAATCAACATTCTTCATCGCCGTTCACAGGTTTAATGGCCGATGATGGCGTCGCCGCCCCCATCAATTACCAGGACAGTCGCCCTCGTCTCCTCGTTCCATAATTTACTCGCATTTGTTTGATTGTATAATGACCGTGTGCGAGTGTCTCTGTGTGTTTGCATGTATGGATCATGTCGCCAGCATAGAAATGCAAACGCATTGATATAATGTACAATGTTGATCCATCTGGACATGAAATCCAGACACACGGATTGATTCTGATTAATTTAGATCGTCCCTGCGCCAGATGTATTTTGCACAGAGCGGAGATCAGATTCCTGCATGCATACATGAAGGAACCAAATCCCCCACACCCCCACCCCTCCACTCTATATAACTGTTCCAGCGATGTTTACTTAACCAACACATGAGGATCATGAGAACTTGAACATTTGTCTCGCACTTTGAAAAAGTAATCACATCACTTCTATTCCTCTATTTACACATTAATCTTCTAACAAAATTGTTAACTAAAGCAATAATCATCAATGTGATGAAACTATGAGAAATCCATCAAAACACTTCAGATTTTTTTTTTTAATTTCCAAGTCAGTGTTTTAATCAAACTTTTGTTTATAACTTAAAGAAATAAAAAGTCCTGTCACATCAGCGGTTTCCAAACTTTCCAAACTTTTCCAAATCTTGGCGCCTTCACTGCTTCCAAAAAAAAACACAAGAATCATGAGAACTTCAACATTTGTCTCGCACTTTGAAAGAGTAATGACATCACTTCTATTCCTCTATTTACACATTAATCTTCTAACAAAATTGTTAACTAAAGCAATAAATAGACCTATTACAGGATTAAATTTACATATGCTAACTTTTTTTAATACACTATTGTATTTAATCATCAATGTGATGAAACTATGAGAAATCCATCAAAACACTTCAGATTTTTTTTTTAAATTTCCAAATCAATGTTTTAATCAAATTTTTGTTTATAACTTAAAGAAATAAAAAGTCCTGTCACATCAGCGGTTTCCAAACTTTTCCAAATCTTGGCGCCTTCACTGCTTCCAAAAAGAAACACAAGGATCATGAGAACTTCAACATTTGTCTCGCACTTTGAAAGAGTAATCACATCACTTCTATTCCTCTATTTACACATTAATCTTCTAACAAAATTGTTAACTAAAGCAATAAATAGACCTATTACAGGATTAA